>NC_045438.1:123623338-123692083 GCF_002776525.5 Piliocolobus tephrosceles
GCGCTGTCTCGGCTCACTGCAAGCTCCTCCTCCCGGGTTCTCGCCCTTCTCCTGCCTCAGCCTCCCGAGTAGCTGGGATTACAGGTGCCCGCCACCATTCCCGG
The DNA here is from genome assembly GCF_002776525.5 of Piliocolobus tephrosceles. Lineage (NCBI taxonomy): Eukaryota > Metazoa > Chordata > Mammalia > Primates > Cercopithecidae > Piliocolobus > Piliocolobus tephrosceles. The sequence continues at coordinate 123,623,443 of NC_045438.1, forward strand.
CTAATTTTTTGTATATTTTTAGCAGAGACGGGGTTTCACCATGTTAGCCAGGCTGGTCTTGATCTCCTGACCTCATGATCCACCTGCCTCGGCCTCCCAAAGTGCTGGGATTACAGGTGTGAGGCACTGCGCCCAGTCGCTCTATGTATTTTCATATTGGCAGCAGACCATTATGTACTTTGAATGTAGTTTTTTTCTTTTTTTGTTTTTTTGCTTGTTTTCCTCCCCATTCTTATTATTTTGATAAAAAATTAAAATATAAAAGTTTCATTTTGTTTTATTTTTAATATATTCCTCACTTCCAGCAAGCTTTACTTTATCATCTGAAAACATTAGCTATATTGCCTTAATGGGCTTAGTGTGTTTTTAGTCAGGCCAGACACAATGTTAAATTAAGTAATAATTTAATCAGTGAAGTGACTGGTACCCGTGTTTTGGACCTTCTCTTATTATTCCCTACCTTTGAATCTTGTTGTTCATGGCATAAAGCTGCCTGGTGGGTTGGGTGTCTTGTCTCACTGGGAAACCAGTTGTGATCTAGGAATGCAACAGATGTGCAGGTAACCTTTTGTTTAATATTATGTGTTAGGTTCCTAATCTGAAACATAAAGTGGAAAAGGAAATCCAAGTATAAATAGTCTTTTTTTGGAGGGAGTCTGGAAATAGTTTAAAAACTAGTGGTAAAAGCTAATAACTGAAATTGCACGAATTTTATTTCGTATGAGCAGTATCTACCGTTGAGTTAAATAAGTTAAACACAATTGTGAAGGCATAAGCACATAGACGTCAGAGTTAAGGAATCATCAAACTAATTAACATATTACTAATGTTGAAAATGTCTGAGGGAGAATATGTTTTTCAAAAGATATCTGATATAAATTATTTTTCATAACTATTTTAATTCCAGAAATTTTTCTCTTATAAACATATTCTAGTTTCCTTCAATCATGGAATTTATTTACAGTGCAAACCTGTTTTCCTGATACAAGAACTTTGACTTCTGGAAAAACTATGGAGAGCATGTTGAACTATCCTTGTTCCTCAGATGGCTCTAATTTTAATGGAAATTTTCTTTCATGATTTCTTTCTTGGTCAATTAAATAGGCTTGGTGGTAATTTAAATGAAAAGTCATTCATATTTATTTCATAAACTATCATTAAATAGGTTAAAAATTTGATAATTTTGGCTGGGCATGGTGGCTCATGCCTGTAATCCAGCATTTTGGGTGGCTGAAACAGGATAATCCCTTGAGCTCAGGAGTTTGAGAATAGCAAAACCCTTTCTCTACTAACTGCATATATTTAGTATATATTTAAATATATATATATATATATTTCTAGATGGTCTCACTCTGTCATCCAGGCTGGAGTGCAGTAGCATGATCATAGCTCACTGTAACCTTGAACAGGGCTCAAACCATTCCCCGACCTCAGCCTCCCGAGTCATTTGGGACTACAAGCACTTGCCACAGGATACATGTAGTTTTTTAAAAATATTTTTCTTGGCCAGGCGCAGTGGCTCACGCCTGTAATCCTAGCACTTTGGGAGGCCAAGGCGGGTGGATCATGAGGTCAGGAGTTTGAGACCTGCCTGACTAACATGGTGAAACCCTGTCTCTACTAAAATATAAAAATTAGCTGGGCATGGTGGCATGTGCCTATAATCCCAGCTACTCAAGGCAGGAGAATCGCTTGAACCCAGGATGCAGAGGTTGCAGTGAGCTGAGATGGCACCACTGCACTGGGTGACAGAGCGACTCTCCGTTTCAAAAAATTTTTTTTGTTTTTGTATAGATGAGGGTCTTCCTATGTTACTTAGGCTGGCCTGAAACTCTTGGCCTCAAGCAGTCCTCCCGCCTCGGCCTCCCAAAGAATGACAATTTAATAAGCCTATTTTACCAGCATAGCACAATACCACATTCAGTCATCATTAAGGCTTAAAATTTATTTTTTTTCTGTATTTGAGTAAACATTATACACATATACACTCATACACACACATACAAATATATATTGTATGCTTAGAGTCATACTGTATAGTGTACATCTCCTGGTGGCAGAAAGTAAAACAATTTAGCTGCCTTAAAATAGGAATACTTTTTTGAAATAAAACTTACAGTTTTAATATACCCAACTGAAAAATATCAGCATTTCCTGTACTCCATATATTGGTTGTAAAATTACAGGATTATCGAGAGGATGAAATTCACTAATAAACGTAAAGGGCCCACTACTTGGCAAAGTGCTCAATAAAATGTGTGACTTATTCTGACATATCTGAAGATCTCATTGGTATATATGTCTTGTGAAGATGACAGTATTTAGGTTAATTTTTTTTTCTCCTTAACAAATTTATGCCCCCTCATTGTACTAAACAATTGGCTCCATGTTTATTGCTTGTTATGTACAGTAGGGAATGTTTTGGTGGTGTATTTTAATTTCATTGATAAATTACCATAACCATGTGGAAGACTGTTATTTCTTCAGGTCTTTTGGGATCGTGTTTGATCTGTGGGTATAAAAGAGATTTTCGTATGCATTTAATAATGTGATGAGACTGAAATATACTAAATTGTATATTTTATTCTACAGCAGACTCTGAAAAAGTGGATTATTGTTTAATACACTTAATAATAGACTTGAAACAAACCTCCAAGATACTTGCAGGGTTGCCAAAAAACATACTAGCATACCATCTATTCAGTGATGAGGAAGAAGATAGTAGAAGAAAGTAATAATCCAACCAGTTAACCTCTCTCTGTATGTAGAATGGACAGAAATATTAATTTTTATAAGAAATTTTGTATAGATCTAGCTGGGGCCAATACTGATTATGATACAGTAGCTATCTGTAATGATTTGGCATTGATTCTTAATATTGAAAATTAAGACATATAAGATATTTCACAAAATGTAGATTAAATGAAGTGACTGTATTTGCCTAAATGTTCTTTGGCCTTGTTAGTGAAAAACATAAAAATGTTATCTGACAGTATAGATTGTATATTTTTATTGTCCCCTCCCTCCCTCCCTCCCTCCCTCCCTCCCTCCCTTCCTTCCTTCCTTCCTTCCTTCCTTCCTTCCTTCCTTCCTTCCTTCCTTCCTTCTCTTTTCTTTGAGTTTTGCTCTTGTTGTCCAGGCTGGAGTGCAATGGCACGATCTTGGCTCATTGCAGCCTCCACCTCCCAGGTTCAAGCAATTCTCCTGCCTCAGCCTTCTGAGTAGCTGAGATTACAGATGCACACCAGCACACCTGGCTAATTTTTGTATTTTTAGTAGAGATGGGGTTTTACCATGTTTGTCGGTCTTGTCTTGAACTCCTGTCCTCAGGTGATCCACCCATCTTGGCCTCCTAAAGTACTGGGATTACAGGCATGAGCCACCATGATTGGCAGATGGTATATTTTTAAAAGTTTAATAACTTAAATGGATGGAAACTTTTATGTGTTCAGAAATACACATAATGAGAACAATTTTTTTTTCTGTGAACAAATTTGTTTCACAATTTATTATAGTGGCAATAATAGATATTATAATAAATGAAAAATTATCTTACCTTGACTAACAGTTAATAAAATCTGTTTGTTGGGTGTAGTTTTTTCCTTTAGTTTGTTTGCCTTTTTTTTTTTGGAGACATAATCTCACTCTGTCGCCCAGGCTGGAGTACAGTGGCACGATATTGGCTCACTGCAACCTCTGCCTCCCAGGTTCAAGCAATTCTCCTATCTCAGCCTCCCAAGTAGCTGAAATTACAGGCTCATGCCACCACACCCGGCTAATTTTTGTATTTTTAGTAGAAACGGGCTTTCACCATCTTAGCCGGGCTGGTCTCGAACTCCTAACCTCACGATCCAGTTGGGTGTGGTTTTGAATGAACTCTTGCTTGCCTGTTCATCCTTTTGTCAAATGATGGATATATGTAGAATTTTAATCTTTTTGAAGATGTATTGATACTAAAATGCTATACACTGTGAAGTGTCACTACCATTTTTTTAAAACAGCAAACTCAGTATGTAGGTGGTGACAGAACTACACAGTGAGATTCTTTCAGCATGTCATAGTTTGTTCTGCTCAAACCATGAAGTACTGTAGATCTTTTAACAATCCCATTGAGAGCATTTTATGCCTTTTAGAGGGAGTACTTACATATGGGTAAAGAGAACATCTTTAAGTAGACTATACAATGGGAACAGAAAAACCTCAGATAGTGAATGGTAAGAATAATGTTAATTTTAATGACATTTACATTTATATGTATATATATTATGTTTGCCTTTCAATCCTGTGAATGAATGCTAACTAAAAATATATTGCCTTTGGTTCTTTATGGAATTTTTTTCAAATGGTTTGTTATTGCTGCATTATGATATATTTTACATTTAATATGTATATATAATATATATTAAGATACTAGATATATTTTATTAAGGCTTATTGGTATAATTTACTCTTGGTGAGTATTTCTATCCTTTTTAGTATTCTGAGTTGTAATTTAGCATCATTAGATTAAGATTATATTAATGTTTGGTGTGAGGAATTTAAAATAAACTAGTAATTTAGTGCTTCATAGTAAATTCTTGAGTAGAGCTCTAGCTTTCACTATACTTATATGTGCAGTAATTTACATCATGATGTGATAATTACAGTAAATCTTTAAAATTAAATTTAAATATTTGGTAATTTTAGACTTATTCAGAATTTGCTAGAATTTGGTAGCACTTGCAACTTAGCTTTAGTTTATCTGTTATAAGAGGGTAAGATTAATTGAGAACATATATATCAGATTAAGAAAAAAATTCATTATTAAATATAAAATTTAGGGGCTTTGTAGGGCATGATTTATATAGTTAGAAAAAACTGAGTTCTATAATTGACATTTTAATTCTGGGAATCTGAAATTTTAGATTGGAATTGCTAGGTACATATGAATTCAGTAAGGCATACCTTACTGAACTTTTACAATAGTATATTGTATCATTTGTTTCTTCATTTTAGTTATTTAAAATTAAACTTTTTATTTTGAGATAATTGTAGATTCAAAGGTAGTTGCAAGTAATAATACAGACAGATCCTGTGTATCCTTTAGCTAGTTGCCGCCAGTGGTAAGAGGTTGTAAAACTATAGTACATTATTAAAATTAGAACATTAACATTGATAACATCCATTGATTTTGTTAAGATTTCTGCAGTTGAACTTCTGTGTTTGTTTAGTGTTTAGTTCTATTCTTTTTTCTCACATATTGTTTCATGTATCTACTGCACCAGTCAAGATACATAACACTTCTATTATCATAAAATTCTTTGTGTTGCTTCCCCTTTTATAGCCTCAACCAACTCTCATATTCTCTACCTCCTTCCCTATCCCATGGCAATCTCTAATTTGTTCTTTCTTTCTATTGTTTTGACATTTTAAGAATGTTAAATGGATGAATTACAATATGTAATCTTTTGTTATTGATTTTTTCACTCAAACATAATTCCATGAAGATTCATAGATGTTGTTGCATTCATTAGTAGTTATTAGCTCTTTATTGATAGGAGTATTCCATGGTGTGGATGTACCAGTTTGTTTAATAGTCACCCATTGAAGGACATCTAAGTTGTCTCCAGTTTTGGGCTATTAAAAATAAAGCTTCTGTGAACATTTATATACAGGATTTTGTGTGAACACGTTTTCACTTCTCTGGAATGAATGCCCAAGAGCATAATTACTGTGTCATTATGGTAATTGCGTGTTTAATTTTTTAAAGAAACTGATAAACTGTTTTCCAGAGTATCTGTACAATTTTACGTTATCATCAGCAATGTATGAATGATTTACTTTCTCCATATTCTTATCAGCGTTTGTTGTTGTCACTGGTTTTAAATTTTAGCCATTCTGATGGTCCCGTAGTGATAGTCCCCTGTGGTTTATATTTGCATCTCCTTGTTGGCTAATATATTGAACACCATTTCTTGTGCTTATTTGCCATCTGTATGTCGTCTTCTGTGAAATGTCCATTCCTGCCTTCTGTCATTTTCTCATTGGATTGTTTGTAGTTTTACTGTCAAGCATTGAGTGTTTTCCTTACGGTTTGTAGTTTATCTGTTCATCCTCTTAACAGGTTCTTTTTCATAGCAAAAGTTTTTAATTTTGATGAGGTTCAATGTATCTAATGTTAGGGATCTTGTTTTTGGTGTCAATCCTAGCCTTAGTTTCTAAAAATTTTCTCCTTTTTTTTTTTTTTAAGTTTTAAGGTTTACATTTAGGCCTGTGATACATTTTTTTAGTTTTTATATATGCTGTGAGGTTTAAGTGGAAGTTTATTTTTTTGCTTATGAATGTCCAAATGCTCCATCACTATTTGTTGAAAAGGTTATATTTCTTATATTGTATTACACTTTTAAGCTTGTAAAAAATCTGTGACCCGTTATTTGTTTGGTCTATTTCTGCATTCTTTATTCTGTTCTATTGATCTATGTTTTTGTCCATCTACAGTACCACACTGTGTTTATTATTGTAGCTGTATGTAGACCTTAATATTAAGTAGAGTGAGTCCTTTGATTTGTTCTTCTTTTATAAGATTGTTTCAGCTGTTCCAGACATAGCTGTTCTACCAATTATTATTTTCTTAAATTATTGTGGTGATCATGAAGTGAGAAAAGCACTACAAATTAGAATAAGCTTCCCTATGTCTACAAAAAGAAAAAATCTTGATGGGATTATGATAGGAATTACATTAAACATATGTCAATTTAGGGAAAATTAACATCTGCAGTTTGTTGAGTCTTCTAATCTATGAACACAAAATGTGTCTCTATTTATTTAGGTTGTCTTTGATTTCTTTCATTAACATTGTATACTTTTGAGTATATAACTCTTGTTTACATTTTGTTAGGTAATTGTCTTAGGAGTAATTATTTCTTTGGATTATTTTAATTTCTGTTTTCACATGTTAATTGTTAGCATTTATAAACAGCTTGGTTTTTGTGTGTCAGTCTTGTATCCTGTAATGATTTCACTCTGTTATTATTATATTTTATTTTATACTTTAAGTTCTAGGGTACATGTGCACAACATGCAGGTTTGTTACATATGTATACATGTGCAGTGTTGGTTTGCTGCACCCATTAACTCGTCATTTACATTAGTTTTCTCCTAACGCTATCCCTCCCCACACCCCCCCACCCCACGACAGGCCCCAGTGTGTGATGTTTCCCACCCTGCATCCAAGTGTTCTCATTGTTCATTTCTCACCTATGAGTGAGAACATGCGGTGTTTGGTTTTCGGTCCTTGCGATAGTTTGCTGAGAATGATGGTTTCCAGCTTCATCCATGTCCCTACAAAGGACATGGACTCATCCTTTTTTATGGCTGCATAGTATTCCATGGTGTATATGTGCCACATTTTCTTATTCCAGTCTATCATTGATGGACATTTGGGTTTGTTGCAAGTCTGCTATTGTGAATAGTGCTGCATTAAACATATGTGTGCATGTGTCTTTATAGTAACGTGACTTATAATCCTTTGGGTATACACCCAGTAATGGGATTGCTGGGTCAAATGGTATTTCCTGTTCTAGATCCTTGAGGAATCACCACATTGTCTTCCACAATAGTTGAACTCCCACCAGCAGTGTTTACAGTCCCATCAACAGTGTAAAAGCGTTCGTATTTCTCCACATCCTCTCCAGCACCTATTTCCTGACTTTTTAGTGATTGCCATTCTAACTGGTGTGAGATGGTATCTCATTGTGATTTTGATTTGCATTTCCCTGATGACCAGTGATGATGAGCATTTTTTTCTGTGTCTGTTGGCTGCATAAATGTCTTCTTTTGAGAAGTGTCTGATCATGTCCTTTGCAGACTTTTTGATGGGGTTGTTTGATTTTTTTCTTGTAAATTTGTTTGAGTTCTTTGTAGATTCTGGATATTAGCCCTTTGTCAGATGGGTAGATTGCAAAAATTTTCTCCAGTTTTGTAGGTTGCCTGTTCACTCTGATGGTAGTTTCTTTTGCTGTGCAGAAGCTCTTTAGTTTGTTTAATAGATCCCATTTGTCAATTTTGGCTTTTGTTGCCATTGCTTTTGGTGTTTTAGTCATGAAGTCCTTGCCCATGCCTATGTCCTGATTGATATTGCCTAGGTTTTCTTCTAGGGTTCACTCTGTTGTTTTTTCCAGGAGGCTTTTGTAGATGCCCTGTGATTTCCTATGCAGACAATAATGTCATTCACAAGTAGGAACAGTTATATTTTGTTTGTTTCCAATCTGTGTGCTTGTTATTTCTTTTTCTTATGGCGTTTTACTAGCTAGAACTTCCAGTAGTGTGTTGAGAAAGAGTGAGGAGAGTGCATATCTTTGCCTTGTTACTAGTCTTAGGGGTAAATAAAGCATTTAGTCTTCTATCATTGTGCATAATTTCAGCTGTCATTTTTGGTAGATATTCTTTATCATGTTGGGAAAGTTTCCCTTTGTGAAATAGTGTTGGATGTTGTCACATTTTTTTTCTGCCTCAATTGATATGTTCATATTATTTTTCTTCTTTAGCTTGTTGATGTGATTGTTTGCATTGCTTTATTTTTGAATGTTGAACCATGTTGCACACATGGAATAAGTCCCACTTTATTAGGATATATAATTATTTTTATATATGGTTGAATTTGATATGCTACTTTTTGTGTAGGTATTTTATGTCTGTATTCGTGAGAGAAGACGGTCTGCAGTAATCTTTCTCTGTCTGGTTTTAGTTTCAGTTTATATTTGCCTTATAAAATGGGAAGCATTTTCTCATCTTTTTTTTAATAGATTGTGAAAATGAGTGTAATTTTTTTTTTTTTTTTTTTGAGACAGAGTCTCTCTCGGTCACTCAGGCTGGAGTGCAATGGTGTGGTCTCGGCTCACTGAAACCTCCCCCTCCTAGGTTCAAGTGATTCTCCTGCATCATCCTCCCAAGTAGCTGGGACTACAGGCACCTGCCACCACACTTAGCTAATTTTTGTATTTTTAGTAGAGACAGGGTTTCACCATGTTGGCCAGGCTTGTCTCAAACTCCTGACCTTGTGCTCCACCCGCCTCGGCCTCCCAAAGTGCTGGGATTACAGGTGTGAGCCACCATGCCTGGCAATTCATTTTTAAAAGTTTACTTGTATTCTCCAACTAACCAATTCGGCCTAGAGAATTTTGAATTCTCCACTTAAACCAATTAGGCCTAGATAATTCTTTTGGAATAGGCGGGAACTTTAAAATTATTAATTCAATTTTTAACATTGTTATAGGACATTTTATATTATCCATTTCACATTGGTTGTACTTTGATAGTGTGTGGTTTTCAAGGAATTGACTTGTTTCTTCTAACTTGTCAGATTCGTAAGTCTAAAATTGTTTATAGTATTCCCTTTTTAATCTTTTAATAGATGCAGGATTTGTGATGATGTCGTTTTTTTCATTCCTAGTGTTTGTGATTTGTGTATTTTCTCTATTTTTGTTAGTTCCTGGCATTTGTAATTTGTGTCTTTTCTCTATTTTTGTTATTCTTCCTATAGGTTTATCAGTTTTATTCATCTGTTTTCAAAGAACCAGTTCTTTCATTGATTTTCTCTACTATTTTCTTACTTTCAATTTTGTGTCTTATCTTTATGATTTCCTTCCATCTGCCTGCTTAGGTTTATTTGCTTTTTTCTTACTTTTTGAGATAAGAACTTAGATCATTTAAGACTTTTTTTTGTTTCCTAATGTAAGCATGTAGTGATATGTGTTTCTTTTTCCTCATGACTTTAGATGCATCAAACATATTTTGATGTGTTGTCTTTTTATTTTCATTTAGTTTTATGAGATTTATACTTTCTTTGTAACTTCTTCTTTGACGCATGGATTATTTAGAGGTGGGCTTAGAGATTTTCTCATTATCTTTCTGTTATTGATTAATAGTTTGATTGAATTATGGTTAGATAACAAGTTCTGTATTGATTTAACTCTTTGAAATATGTTGAGATTTGTTTCATGGCTCAGGACGTGGTCTATCTTAGTGAATATTTCTGGTGGAGTATCTGTATGTTTTAATTTGATTTTGTTGAGTGTGTTGTGCAAAGTTTCTATATTCTTGATGATTTTCTCACTAGTACTTTTTTTGAGACGGAGTTTTGCTCCTGTTGCCCAGGCTGGAGTGCAATGGCGTGATCTTGGCTCACCGCCACGTTCGCCTCCTGGGTTCAAGTTATTCTCCTGCCTCAGCTTCCCAAGTAGATGGGATTACAGACATGCACCATCATGCCCAGCTAATTTTTTAAATATTTTTTTAGTAGACGTGGGGTTTCTCCATGTTGGTCAGGCTGATCTCGAACTCCAGACTTCAGGTGATCCACCTGCCTCGGCCTCCCAAAGTGTTGGGATTACAGGCATGAGCCACCGTGCCCGGCCACTAGTCATTTTATCAGTTGTTGAGATAGGGCTTTTGAAATTCTCACATATAATTGTGGATATATCTGTTTTTTTTTCCAGCTCTATCAGTTTTGCTTTATATATTTGAGACTCTTTTTGTTTGTTTGTATTTACAGGATTTCTGTCTTCCCAGTAGATTGCTCCTTTGATCATAATATATCTTTTCTCATGTTTAGTAATTTTCTTTGCTCTGAAATTCACCTTATCTGATATTAATACAGCTCCTTCTGCTTTTTTTAATATTCCATGTTATATATTTTTCATGCTTTTGCTTTCAAAGGATTACCTTCACATGTTTTTATGTACTCTGCCCAACTTTGCCCCTTTAAATGGTATATTTCAACAATTTTCACTTAATTATGAATATTTTATAGTTTTTCTTCCATTTTATTTATTGTTTTCTGTTTATTTTCCTCTATTTCTCATTTCTCTGATTTTTTCTTTTTGCCTTCCTATGTATACTAGAACATTTTTTCAGATTCCACCTTGATTCATACATATATATGTTATTTTTTTTTTTTTCTTTCAAGACAGAGTGTTGCTCTGTCACTCAGGCTGGAGTGCAAGAGTGTAATCTCGGCCTACTGCAGCCTCCACCTCCCAGATACAAGAGGTTCTCCTGCCTCAGCCTCCCTAGTAGCTAGGACTACAGGTGCACATCACCATGCCTGGCTAATTTTTGTATTTTTGTAGAGACTGGATTTTGCTATGTTGACCAGACTGGTCTTGAACTCCTGACCTCAAGCGATCCACCTGGCTTGGCCTCCCAAAGTGTTGGAATTACGGTGTGAGCCACCACATTCAGCCAGATTAATATATATATAGTATTTTTGACTATATTTTGTATAATTTTCCTAGTGGTTGCTTTGGGTATACATACATGTGACTTATTCTAGTCTACTGATATCATCATTTTATATTTTATTTTATTTTATTTTATTTGACACAGAGTCTTGCTCTGTTGCCCAGGCTGGAATGCGGTTGCATGATCTTGGCTCACTGCAGCCTCCTGAGTAGCTGGGATTATAGGCACGCACCACCACGCCTGGCTAATTTTTGTAGTTTTAGTAGAGACGGGGTTTCACCATGTTGGTCACGTTGGTCTTGAACTCCTGACCTCATGATTCACCCGCCTCGGCCTCCCAAAGTGCTGGGATTACAGAAATGAGCCACCATGCCCGGCCATCCTTTTATTTTTTTAAGGAAATGTAGAAACTTTGTTTTTATTTAGGTCTCTTTACATTTTGGCTTTTTATTTTATTTTTCATTGACACATAATAATTTTATCTATGGGGCACTGAGCAACATTTAAATACAGTGTGTAATGATCAAATGAGAATAGTTTTGTATTCTTTAACCAAAGTTGTCCTACCTTGTAATCTCCCTGCCCTCCCTAGTCTCTAATAACTACTATTCCATGCCCTACTTCTGTGAGATCAAACTTTTTAGCTTCCACGTGTGAGTGAGGACAATGTGGTACCTACTTTTCTTTGCCTATCTTATTTCCCTTAACATAATGTCCTCTGGGCTCATACGTGTATTGGATTCTGTTTCTCTCATTAGGTATAATAATTTTAAAATATATATCAGGTGTTCCTATGTTAGGTACAAATATATTTAAAACTTATATCCTCTTGCAGTGTTGATCCATTTATCATTAAATAATGACCTTCTTTGTCTCTTTTTACTATTTTGACTTAAAGCTTGTCTTAGCTGATATAAATATAGCTACTGCTGCTCGTTTGAATTTCCATTTGCATGGCATACCTTTGGCACCTTTTCACTTGGAGTCTATGTGTGTCTTCACAGCTGAAGTGAGCTTCTTATAGGTAGAATGTTTGCATCTTTTTCAAAATAATTTATTCAGTTTATTTATCCAGCCTATCTTAATTGGTGAATTAAAATTTTCTATTTAAAGTTATTATTTACAAGTAAGGGCTTACTCTTATCATTTTGTTAATTGTTTTCTGGTTTTATATATACTTTGTTCCTTTCTTAATATTTTTACAGTTTTGTGGGTTTCTTTTTGTAGTGATAAGCTTTGATTTATTTCACTTTCTCGTATGTACCTGCTGTATCAGTGAGTTTTATACTTTGTGTATTTTCATGATGGTAGTTACCATCCTTTTACTTCCAGATGTAGTGCTTCCTTAAGCATTTCTTGTAAGTTCGGTCTAGTTGTGAGGAATTTCCTCAGTTTTCTAGTCTGGGAATGTCTATATTTCTGTTTCATCTGTGAAGAATAGCCTTGCTGTGTATAATATTCTTGGCTACCATTCCCTCCATCCCCCCACACCTTTCATCACTTTGAATATATCATCTTAGTCTCTCTGGACTGCATGATTTCTCCTGAGAAATGATTTCTCCTGTTAGTCTAGTGGGGATTCCCGTATATGTGACTTGAGACTTGTCTTGCTTGGTTTTAGAATTCTCTCTGTCTTTGACTTTTGATAGTTTTACTATATTCTGCTTCAGAGAAGATATTTTTGGGTTTAGTCTGTTTGGCTTTTAAGCTTTATTAATTTGGATATCCATATCTCTCCCCAGACTTTTCAGCTATTATTTCATTAAATATGTTTTCTATGCCCTTTCCCATCTCTTCTTTTGGGACTTCTGTAATGTAGCTGTCATTTGCTTAATAATTTCCCATAATTTCTGTAGGCTTTCTTCATTCTTTTTCTTCCTTTCCTTTTTGTCTGACTAGATTAATTCAAAAGATCTGTCTTCAAATGTAGATTTTTTTCTTCTGCTTCATCTAGTTTATTGTTAATGCTTTCAATTGTACTACATTAAAAAAAATTTCATTCATTGAATTCTTCAGCTCCAAGATTTTTTCCCCCTGATATCTGTCACTTTATGTAATTTTTCTTGTAGATCACATATTGTGTTCTTGATTGGGTTGAATTGTCTGTGTATTCTCTTGTATCTCATTGAATGTTGTAAGGATCATTATTTTGAATTGTTTTTTAGGCATGTCATAGTTATCTTTTTCATTAGGGTCTGTCATTGAGGATTGCTGTCTTCCTTTGGCGGTTTCATGTTTTCTTGCTTTTTCATGTTTCTTGTGTCTACATTGGTTTCTGTGAATCTAGTGGGACAATCAGCTCTTCAGATTTTATGTTAGTTTTGTTAATTAGGGATAACATTTTTCCTGCTAGTTGTGTCCTATCATGTTGGTTGGGTAGGCTTTGATTTTTGGTTCTGATTAATGCAGTAGTGGTAGTATATATTTCCAGTGATTTCTTCAGCTCTATTTGATATCAGTGGTATCTGTGATCGGCTTTCTGGCCTAGGCTGTGGGTATTTGTTGTTGCTGTTGTGCAGCTTTCCTGGGAGTAGGAGCCACAGGGTAGGTTGATTCTCAGGTCTGGGATGGAATACACTGGGCATGACAGCTCCGCTGGTTGCAGAAGTAGTATCACTGGGAATGGGCATGGAGTGCCAGTTTTCGGTCATGAGGGAGTTACATGCAGCAGGTCTTGGCTCCAGTGTTAATGAAGTCTCTGTTACCTAGTTAGGAGTGCATCACCATGATCATAGTTCACTGCAGCCTCAAACTCCTTGGCTCAAGTGATCTTCCTCCCTTCCCCTCCTGAGTTGCTGGGACTACCAGCGTGCACCAACACACTCAGCTAACATGAAATAAAATAGTTTAGAGGTGGGAGCTCACTATATTGCTCAGGCTGGTCTTCAACTCTTGGCCTCAAGTGATCCTCCCGCATCAGCCTTCTGAGCAGCTGGGATTACAGGTGTGTGCCACCACACCTAGCTTTTCAGTCTTTATTTCAAAATTGTCTGTACTCTATGATCCATCTTTAAATATTTATTTTCAGTGTTTTACATGAAGAGTTTAATATTACATACAAGTTTCTGTATTTCTTTGCTTTCTGTATTTTTTCAATTTTTTGTATGTAGTTCTTTTCATTAACGCTGATTTCCTTTCTCCAAGTAATGCTGATTTTCTTGCCCCAGCTTTTACTATCGTTAGTTTTCTGAATACTGTCAATCACATTGCATTTCCATTTGGCAATTTTTACTTTTTCTTCATTTTCAGATTTTTTTTTCTGTGTTATTTTCACTCTACTCAGCATGGATTGAGAATGTGTGTGGTCACTTATTTAAATTTTTTTCATAAGGTGTTGTAGAAAACTGATTTTTTCCTTCTGAGCCATTGTGTACTTGGGTGGTCACTGAATAGTTTGATACTGTAGCTATGAGCTATGTTTGCTCATTTATACATTGGATTATTGTTTAAAATCTCTTCCTGGAGTTAATTGCTTTTAGTCTATTGACTTTTTTTTTTTTTTTTGCATTTCAAAATCTCAAAAGGCTTTTGAGTGTTATTAACATTATGGACATGGCTGATTTCATTTAATAGTAAATTATGTAAATTTAAATGTATTTTAGAAATTTGAAATAACCCCTTTTTAGTACCAACTTTCAAATTGGTTCACAGATGAGAATTTTTATCTTCTGTTTAAAATGATATAGATTTGGTAATAAAGACTGTTGTCTTAATTCAAAATTTGGAATAATTTTTGTGTGACTTAGACTAAAAACGTATAGAAATTTAGATTTTTTTTCTAGCTTTTAATATATAACCAACATTTAATGGGCTTCCTTGTTCTTAATAATTTGATTGATTATCATAGGATATAATCCTTGAAAGTTTGCTTACTGTTTCAGCAGAGTTGATCACTTGTGATTAATATTACCTAATTGATTTATGAATGTTTTGTTCATTCTCTTATTTACAGTGGCTATAAATATTTGTTTCTCCAACAAATTAGAACACAGTATTTATCTGTTTTATCTTTGCCAATGAAGAATGATATAACCTATCATTTAATTTGTATTCCCTCAGTGATGTTAAATATTTAAAAAAATGTTTTGGCCATTTAAGTTTGTTCTTCTGTGAATTATAAAACAGTTCATTTTTCTTTTGGAGCATTCATTTATTTCATATTAAATTTATATGGCTTTTTATATGTTAAAGACATTAACTCATTAAAAAAAATATGTTTGTTTTATGCTTTATTCAGTAGCTTTTTTATATTCAGTTCATCACCAGAATGCTTGCCTTTAGGGTCCTGTTGTTTGAACAATGCACACTGAAACTCTTCCAGGTACATTTCCTGTGATGAGAGGCTCAAGCTAAATGAATCATGAGGGAACTTAGATTCATGTCACTCTTCAGAGTATCTGCTAATTGAATTGTGTGGCAAACACAGTTGTTTTGTCTTTTTGACTCATATTTTAGAATATTGGTGGGGGCTTGGTGTCATTCGTTTGGCTAAACCAGTATATTTTTGCATTTACATTCAAAATTGGCTTCCTTTCTTGTGCTGATTGTGGCATGTTTTGGTATTTGGGTTTTGTCATCCTTGGAAAATAAATTGGCCTTACCTGGAAACAACCTTGTATAATTTTCGATCATGTAAAAGCATCCACAGTTGGGGAAGGACATCACCTGTAAACAGAAGGATATTTAAGGTAAACAAGAATGCTATTTAATCAGGTATCAAGAGTAGTAGATTCTAAAAGACAACGAATGATGTCCTAAGAATTGTTAGGGAAGGTTATGTGTGTGTAGAATTCTATACCTAAGCAAATTGTCAGCCCTGAAGTCAGAAAAAGATTATTTTTAGGTATTCAAGTGATTAGTACTACATTCTGTATACCCTTTGGAAGTTTCTTGAAGACTTTCTACAATAAATAAGGAAGAAAATCAAGAAAAACAAAGTCATAGGATCTAGTGAGTAGTAGAGTCAATACACACACACACACACACACACACATAGTGGAGGTGGAGGGAAGTTTCAGAACCCATGGCTGAGGAAGAGAGCATTTTCCAGGAAGAAAAGGAAACTCCTTTTAATAAAGCTGTGATGAAGTGAGTGGAAAACTTAAAGTCATTGAGATACATTTTTCATTTTAAACAAGAAGAATGAAAACAAGTAAAATTCCAACCCTAAAGGTGATATTAAAAGTTCAGGGAAGAATAACCAAGTATAGTAAAATGAAGCATGATTTGAAGCAATTGACACAGCATAAGAAAAGTGCGTATATTTGATCTTGCTACTAGAAAAATTTCCGTTTTCTTTTTCTTTTTGAGACAGAGTCTTGCTCTGTGGCTCAGGCTGCAGTGCAGTGGCGCAATCTTGGCTCACTGCAGCCCCTGCCTCCCGGGTTCAAGGGATTCTCTCGTCTCAGCTCCCGGAGTAGCTGGGATTACAGGCGTGCACTGCCACGCCTGGCTAATCGTTTTGTATTTTTAGTAGAGACGAGGTTTCAGTATGTCGGTCAGGCTGGTCTTGAACTCCTGGCCTTCTGTGATTCGCCCACCTCAACCTCCTAAAGTTCTGGGATTATACTCGTGAGCCACCATTCCTGGCTGAAGAATTCTCTCTCTTTTTTTTTTTTTTTTTTGAGATGGAGTCTTGCTGTGTTGCTAGGCTGGAGTGCAGTGGCGCTATCTCAGCTCTCGGCAACCTCCGCCTCTCGGGTTCAAGTGATTCTCCTGCTTCAGCCTCCCATGTAGCTGGGATTACAGGCATGTGCCACCACGCCCCCCTAATTTTTGTATTTTTAGTAGAGATAGAATTTCACCATGTTGGCCAGGATAGTCTTGATCTCTTGATCTTGTGATCCACCCGCCTTGGTCTCCCAAAGTGCTGGGATTACTGAGCTGAGCCATTGCACCTGACCCAGAATTCTCTTATAATTAGCCTAGGGATCATGTTATTGGGCAAACACCAAAGGAGATGTATTTGTTGTCCTCTACTTGGATAAGCACAGAACATAATTATAATAAAAATAATAATTTTTATTGAATTTTAGATTTTAGAGTCATTCTGTGGTCAAAACATGTGACTTCTTTGTATTTAAGGGAGATAATATGAATCTCAGTAACCTTTACAGTATAAAAATAAACATAGAGATAAATTATGAGGGTCATGAAAGGGCAGGGAAAAGAGTAGGAGCCTTACTCTTACAACTTCACCTTACAGAGATGGGTATTGAGATACTGTAGAACATTAAGAAATAAAATTTTACTTACATTTACAAAAATTAGAATTTTTAACTTTTATACTTGTTATCTTCAAAGACAATTATGTTGGGAAATTTTGGTTTGTTAAATTTTTTTTCTTCTTTGTTTAAAAAAAATGGAAGTGTAATAAAATGAGTCCGATAAAAAAACACCTTTTCCCATGTTCCTTTATGGAATGGTCAGTTAAAGTGAAAGTCACTGCGCTGAAGACTTTTGGGACTGGTGCTTGAAAGAGGCTTGCTCAACTGGAAGCTTACTTTACTTGTTGCTCCCTTTTCTTCTCTTTTCCATTCTTGGACTTGGTCTTGGATCTTTAAGGAAAAGACTGGAAGCACAGACATGCTTCTGAGATATTGTGGGTTTGGTTCCAGACCACCGCAATGAAGTCAGTCTCATGAATTTTTTGATTGCCCAGTGCTTATAAAAGTTACGTTTACCCTATACTATAGTTTATTAAGTGCTCTGTGAATGCAAAAGTATCTGAGACAGATCTCAATCAGTTTAGGAAGTTTATTTTGCCAAGGTTAAGGATGAACCCATGAGACAGCCTCAGGAAGTCCTGATGACACGCTCTCAAGGTGGTCGGAGCACAGTTTGGTTTTGCATATTTTAGGGAGACATGAGACATCAATCAACATGTGTAAGATATACGTTAGTTCCATCCGGAAAGGCAGAACAAATTGAAGTGGGGGAGGGGGCTTCCAGGTTATGTGTAGATAAAAGTGGTTGCATTCATTTGAGCCTCTTAGCCTTTTACTGAAGACGCAATTTATATGTGAGAGGAGGGTATAGGAATAGTCACTTACGCCTTTGTTGGGCTTAATGAAACAATAGGGCAGAGAAAGCAATCAGATATGCATTTGTCCCAGGTGAACAGAAGTTTGACTTCGAGTTCTGTCTGTCCTTTGTCCAAAAGCAACTTCCTTGTGGGCAAATTGTGAAGGGAATATGTAGCTTTTTAGCTTGTAGCTGTCTTATTTAGGAATAAAATGGATGGCAGGTTTGCCTAATAGTCTCCAGCTTGTGTTTTCCCTTTGGCTTAGTGATTTTGGGGTCCTGAGATTTATTTTCCTTTCCAGTAGCCTTGTGTCTTAAAAAAGCAGTATACATACCTTAATTACAAAAATATTTTATTTTTACAAAATGCTGTCATGGTCATCTGAGCCTTCAGTGTGTCATAGTCTTTTTGCTGGTAGAGGATCTTGCCTTGACGTTGACAGCTGCTGAGTTTGAGTGGCTGAGGCAATTTCTTCAAATAAGACAAAATGAAGTTTGCTGCATTGGTTGGCTTTTGCTTCCACAAAAGATTTCTCTATACCACATGATGCTTTTTAATAGAATTTTACCCACAGCAGAACTTCTCTCAAAATTGGATACAGTTCTCTCAAACCGTGTATCTGCTTTAGCAACTAAGTTTATGGAATATTCTAAATTATTTGTAGCCATTTCAACAACATTCACAACATCTTCACCAGAAATAGATTTCATTTCAAGAAACTACTTTCTTTGCTCATCCATAAGAAGCAACTCTTCATTGGTTCAAGTTTGATCATGAGATTGCAGCACTTTAGTCACGTAACAGGCTCTACTTCTAATTCTAATTCTCTTGCAGTTTCTACCACATCAACAGTTACTTCCTGCTGTGAATTTTTGAATCCCTAAAAGTTATCCATAAGAGCTGAAATCAGCTTCTTCCAAATTCCTATTGATGCTGATATTTTGACCTTCTCGCATGAACACAAATGTTCACTAAGAACATTTGTGTTCACTAAGTGGCATCTAGAATGGTGAATCCTTTCCAGAGGGTTTCAACTTACTTTGCCCACATCTGTCAGAGGAATCACTGTCTGTGACAACTGTAGTCTCATGAAATGTATTTCTTAAATAATAAGCCTTGAGAGTTGAGATGACTTCTTGATCCATGGGCTGCAGAATGGATGTTGTGTTAGCAGGCATGAAAACAGCATTCATCTCCTTGTATATCTCTACCAGACCTCTTGGGTGACCAGGTACATTGTCAATGAGCAATAATATTTTGAAAGGAATCTTTTTTCTCAACAGTAGACTTAAATTATTCAGTGAACCATGCTGTAAGGAGATATGCTGTCATCCAGGCTTTGTTATTTCATTTATTGAGCAAAGGAAGAGTACATTTAGCATAATTCTTAAGGGCCTGAGGATTTTCTGAATGGGAAATGAACACTGGCTTCAACTTAAAGTCATCAGCCTCATGAACCCCTAACAAGAGGTCAACCTGTCCTTTGAAGCTTTGAATTGACTTCTCCAGCTATGAAAGTTTTGGATGGCATGGCATCGTATTCCAGTAGAAGGTTGTTTCGTTTACATTGAAAATCTTTTTTGAGATGGAGTCTTGCTGTGTTTCCCAGGCTGGAGTGCAGTGGTGTGATCTTTGCTCACTGCAACCTCCACCTCCTGGGTTCAGATGATTCTCCTGTCTCAGCCTCCTTAGTAGCTGGGACTACATGTGCATGCCACCATGCCTGGCTAATTTTTGTATTTTTAGTAGAGACAGGGTTTCACCATGTTGGCCAGGATGGTCTCGATCTCCTGACCTTATGATCTGCCCACCTCGGCCTCCCAAAGTTCTGGGATTACAGGTGTGGGCACCATGCCTGGTGGAGAATCTCTTTTTTTGTATAGCCATCTTCATCAGTGATCTTAGTTAGATCTTCTTGTTAAGTTGCTACAGCTTCTACATCATTGTTTGCTCCTTCATCTTGCACTTTTATGTTATGGAGATTGCTTCTTTCCTTAAGCCTCATGAACCAACATCTACTAGTTTCTAACTTTTCTTCTGAATTCTTACCTTTCTCAGCCTTCATAGAACTGACAAGAATTAATGTCTTGGTCTAGATTAGGCTTTGGCTTATGGGAATGTTTTAACCGGTATCATCTTACCCAGACCACTAAAACTTTCTCCATATCAGCAATGAGGTGGTTTTGCTTTCTAATCCTTCTTGTATTCACTGGAGTAGCACTTCTAATTTCCTCCAATAACTTTCCCTTTTCATACACAACTTGATTAACTGTTTGGCACAAGAGGCTTAGCTTTTGGACTGTATTGGCTTTTGGCATACCTTCTTAACTAAGCTAATTCTTTCTAGCTTTTTATTTAAAGTAGGAGAAGTAAAACTTCCAACTTTCACTGGAACAGTTAGAGGCCATTGTAGGTTATTGACTGGCCAAATTCCTGTTTTGTTGCATCTCGAGGAATAGGTAGGTTCCAGGAGAGGATGTGAGGTGGGAGAATAGCCAGGTGGTAGAGTAGTCAGAATATACACAGTATGTATCGATTAAATTTGCTATTTTATATGGGCCTGGTTCTTGGTGCCCCCAAACAAGTACAGTGGTAGTGTCAAAAATCAGTGATCACAGATCACTGTAACAGTTGCGAAACTAGTGAAGAGTTAAAAATGTGAAAATTATCAAAACATGACACAGAGATACGAAATGAGCCCATGCTGTTGAAAAATGGCACCAGTAGACCTGCCACAAATGACATACAGACTTGCATGAATTTTACTCATCTTAAACAACAAACACAACATCTAGATCATACGTTGGTCTCCATTTACCATCCCATTACTTTGCTTCCTTTTTAGCAGAATATCTCAAAGGGATTGCTTTCTCCATATCTGCAGTTTTTGTCCTCCCATTCTTTCTAAAATTTACTTCAGTCAGACTTTTTCCCTTTCATCACTCCACCAAAGCTGCTTTTCTCAGGTTCACCACTGACCTTTATATTGCTAAATCCAGTGGCTAGGTTTCAGTCCTTATTTTCCTTGACCTATCAATAGCATTTGACACAGTTGTTCACCCTCCTCTTTAAAAGACTTCATTCACTTGGCTTCCAGAACACCTCAGTCTTCTGGTTTATTTTTATTTATTTGGGTTTAACTTCACTAGTCATTCTACTCATCTCCCAGATGTTGGTTGCTTTTCTTCTTCTGGATCTCTGAATAATGGATTGTGCTAGGTTTCAGCCTTTGTTTCTTATCTTCTCTATCTAAACTTAAACCATAGTTGATCTCATCCAGTCCTGTGGTTTTCAGTGTTAAATACCATATACCCAACTGTTTCTGACTGTTCCACGTAGAGCTTTCCTCTGAACTTCTTGTTCACATATTGAAATCAGTAGTATACCTCTCTCTCTACTTGAATGGCTGGTAGATTTCTCAAATTTAGTGTAGCCAAAACCAGGTTCCGTATATTCCCTCAAACATGTTCCTGCTGCCATCTCCCCCTCATCTCAGCAATCTATTTGGCAATTCTTTACTTTCAGCAGATCAAAATCTTTGGAGTTAACTTTAACTCTCTCACAGCCCACATTTCTTTCCACTGCTACACGTTGCTGTTAGCCATCACTGTCTTTTACTTGGATTTTATTCTTGTAATAGGTCTGTCTTTCTGCAACTACTTTTGCTCCTGTCTTTCATTTCTACCCTCTGCCCCTTGCTCTATTCTTCCTGTGATATTAAGAGTGAAATTTTAAATATTTAAATCAGATTTTTTTTTTTTTTTTTTTTACTTTTGTAATTTGAAATTCTCTAATGGCTTCTCATTTTATTCAGAGTAAAAGTCACATATTTTATGATGGGTTGTGTGTCCTCACTTTTCACTACTTTTCTGATCTCAGTTTCTTTTGCTCTTGCCCTCACCTTCTGCTAGAATATTCTTTCCTTAAATATCTTCTTACTCTCTTCCTCGTGTTCCTTCTTAAAGGTCTCCTCATCGTTGAAGACCTCATTAATTGCTATATTTGAAATAGCAGTCTTTCCCTTCTCTACTTACCATTTCTACCTAATTTTTCTTCATAGCCTTATCTCTGTGCGATACTGTAAATATCTAACTTACATATTCATTCGTTCATATACTATCATTCTCCTTTACTAACACATATTCTTCATACATGTATTTGAGTCAGTTTTGTTTAGTATTTTATCTCTCACACATGGTAGGTGCTCGATAAATGTTTGTTAAATGAATGAGTCTTATATACTGCATAGATACATCGCTAAAAATTAATATAATGGAATGTCAAATTTTGTTTTCAAGTAAGTGTTGTGACCTGTTTTCAAACTCCAGCACTGTGACATTTCTCATAATTGTTGAATGTTAAGGCCTTCTGTGAAAATAGTTGTAGTTGATCATAAGAAAAAGGCAGTGAGCCGATCCCAACTGGTAGTCTATTTTCAGCACTACCATTAACTTAGTGGTATAACTTTGAACACGTGGCTTACTGGTTTTTTTTTCTCTTTTTTGATATGGAGTCTTGCTCTGTTGCCCAGGCTGGAGCAGAGTGGTGCAGTCTCAGCTCACTGTAGCCTCCGCCTCCCAGGTTCAAGCAATTCTCCAGCCTCAGCCTCCCGAGTAGCTAGGATTACAGTCGCATGCCACCACGCCCAGCTCATTTTTGTATTTTTAGTGGAGATGGGGTTTCACCATGTTGGCTAGGCTGGTCTTAAACTCCTGACCTCAAGTGATCCGCCAGACTCGGCCTCCCAACGTGCTGAGATTACAGGCATCAGCCACCACACCCAACCATTGCTTACTTTTTTGAGCTTCCTTTTCTTATCTATAAATTGCATTTTGTAAGCTATACATTATATAAAGTTTTTCAGAATTTCAGGAATTTTATATTATGTAATTGTGGAATGGTATGCCCATGACCTAATGGAGTTGAAAACTAGAGAAAATGTGGGAAGAAATAAAGATCATTCCAATAGTGTAAACTTGCAAAACTGGCAACATGGAGTCCTACTATGTTATGTCTGATGGTCTTCAGTAACTTAGGGAATACTACTTTACATCTCTAGATAGAAGTGTAAAATACCCTGTTTAAGTGATTACAGTGTACTTTTGAGAAAACTTAAAAACCCATCTGATAGAAGGAAAAGGAAATCTAATAGGTTGAGTAGCTAGTTTGGGCAGTTTGTAGAAAGAGGATTTCAAAAGTCAGAGATGGGAGTTTGGTTTTGCTTTTAGTATAGTATAAAACTGGAATCTACCAGATGTTTTTATTATGGTTAAAATGAAAGTACTGTATGAGAAAGTTGAGTCCAACATGGGCATATTTAATGAAGGGGAGATTGGAGTTGAGCAAGCAACTTAGGAAAATTACTTGGTATAGTAATTTCAGGAATAAGAAGGGTCTGAATCTGTTTTAAACTGGTAATAGAATGAGAAAAATGGGATAATGTAAGAAAGGAATAATAGTAGGATCTGGTGATTGATTAGATATGGAGGAGTCAAGGAATCAAAAATTAAGGTGATTTTGGGTTTCAGCCTGAGTTATTAGGGGTGGTTTCTGTCAGTCAGTAGGCTGGGAGTGATTCCAGGAAAGGATTGTATTTGAATGGAAGGACTGCATGAAGATTTGGAAAATTTCAGCGTAGAGTTTTGCAAACTTTTCCCCCCCAATTGAAATGTTATGTGATGACTTGATATGTTAACAACACATAAAAGTGAAGCAGATCTATTTGATTCAGAGGTGGAGAATATATGTGGAAGGAACGAGCATCTTCCTGACTTCTTGTCCTCCTTGAACCCAAAGGCTCTGATGAGTATAGTCAGAAATCACCAAAGTAGATCATTTATAAGTGTTCCCGTAGATCCAGCATTTGGTGAACTGCTTGTCTGTGATAACCTGTATATCTTCTGCATGGCTGTATCTTTTGTGTTTCTTCTCACCTTAGCAGTTATCATATGTTTATTATTTTAGACTCTTATCTGACTCTGGGGATGTGTAGAATACAAAAGGGACATAGGTTCTTCTTTTTTTTTTTTTAGGACGGAATCTCGCTGTGTCACCCAGACTGGAATGCAGTGGCTCATTCTCGGCTCACTGCAACCTCTGCCTCCTGGGTTCAAGCTATTCTCCTGCCTCAGCCTCCCAAGTAGCTGGGACTATAGGCATGCACCACCACACCCAGCGAATTTTTGTACTTTTAGTAGAAATGGGGTTTCACAATGTTGGCCAGGCTGGTCTTGAACTCTTGACCTCAAGTGATCTGCCAGCCTCGGCCTCCCAAAGTGCTGGGATTATAGGCATGAGCCACCATGTTTGGGTGATCCTTCTTAGTGAAACTAACAATTTATTATAGAAAGCTGCCATTTAAAAGCTGTGACAGAGAAGTATTAGTTGTTCAGGGTTTAAGTAGACTTAGTGTAGTCTGTCGTGTTTCACAAAAGATATGGTCAAGGGGGGCTTTCTTGGAAAAGTTATAATTGATCTTGTCTAGAGATGAGAGAGAGAGAATGCACAAATAGGTTGTATGAAAAACTGAGAGAAGTCCTTCATGGCTGGGGCAGAAGGCTCTACATGAGGCTGGAGAGGTAAAAAGTAAAACTGGTAAGATAGATTAGGACCAGAGCAACACATGCCATGTTAAAGATTTCGGTCATTATTTTGACAGTATTGGAAATCCATTGAAAGGTTTTTTGGGCATAAAGTGACCTGATTTGCATTTCTAACAGATCATCCTGGACAGAAATATGCAGAAAAGGTTTCAAGTGAGGGCGAAGCGAAACTGAGGGCAAGGGGATGCAGTAAGACTACCTTGGAGGCTACAAAAGTAGTTCAGAGAGATAATCTGAATAATAGGTGGTACTTTTGGGGAAATAAAGACAGAACTCAGGATATACTTAAGAGGTAGAATTAACAGGAATTGGTGATCATTTAGGTACAGAGTGTAGGGCAGAGGAAAGTATAATTGATGACAGCTTAGATTTTGACCTGAACAGTTTGGGGAATGTTCGTGCCGTTTAAACTTTATGGACTGCACCTCCTTTATTTTGGTTGTTTTGCATGTTGTCTTTACATGGTGTTTTCTGTCTCCTCAGTGCCTGTGTTCCTCACTGTTTACTCCATGCCCTGTATTCTCTCTATCCACTTAAATGACTGCTTTATAAAACCTGTATTTTATTTTATTTTGAGATCTTCCTCCAAACTGTGGTGCAAGACTTCCTTCATGGAGTCTTTCATCAATATTCTCATCCTTGATTATGTTATCTTTACCTTCTAGTTTATCAGTATTTGTGTGTAATCTGTACCTTACTGTCTTGTATTTGATGCTGCTCTGTAATTGATCTCTAGTGATTTATATATATATGTACATACATTTGTAGGATTTCTCCGATTTATATTGTAATTTATTTCTACATTATGAATATCTGCACCTGAAAGTCAGTGTAAAATGTGTAAGTACTACCTCTGTTAAATCAATTTGCTCTTCAGTTCATTAAATGGAATTGTATATTATTTATAAATGTCAGATTTATAATATTGATAAACATTTTTTGTCTGTTGTAGGTTAATGCTCCAAATGGAGTGATAAAGATATTTCAAAATAGAGATTTTGATAGTATGAGTGGTAATAATGTACAAGGTGTTTTTTGACGTTAATGACTAGGAAAGGTTTATGGATATAATTATTTAGACAAACTTCTAAATGGGATATTTGACTACATTATACAAAAGATCATTGGGTAAAAGCAATCTGATTAAGTTTTAATTAACTTTGTAAATGCTTTTGAAGATACTGTTATATAAAAAGTAATCCTAAATTTTTGTTGCAATAGTTTTGACTTTAACAAGTATATAAGGCCTTCGTTGTTTTCCTTTTTCTATTTTCTCTTCTTCTTTCTTTTATACTATTTTATTTTTATATTCTGGATATAAATATATTCTGGATGTGAAATTTTTAAAAAACCATTTCATAATTATCTGCAATTTTATAATTTTGTAAATGTTCCAAGGAAGGTATCATAATTATTAAAAGATTCTTCTGACAGATAATGTCTAAATATTACATGATTTATTTTTGATTTCCAATTATTGGGTATGTCGAAAGAGTGAAACATTGAAAATTAATAGTATTGCTTTTGATGCCTGATTTTGAGAGCTGGATTTCTTATTTTGAAAAATATTCAAAGTGAAAATAAAAACGAAGTCACCTTAACATTATAATGGCAAAATATATGATTTGTACCATTTTAAGAAGTTGCTTGAGTCAGTGAAAAACAATTGAGGTTTCCTAACTTTGGAAATCACAGATGTAAAATGTTGATTAGTCATGCATTTTCTACTACTTTTTAACATGCTAACATAATTTGAAAATGTATATTTTATGAGATTAACTGGTTGAAAATTAAAGCAAAACAATATAAAACTGTAATATTTTAAAAACTAAACATAAGGCAGTTTGGTAAATTTTAAGAACACAAATGTTTTAGTTGGAACAGATGTGAAAGACATATTATTTTAAAGGAAAATGAGGTCCACAACTATCTGTTTGGAAATGTCTTTCAATTACAGTGGCGTCCATGACTGTTGGATTTGAATGAAGATTTGGCTGGAAGTTCTCTCTATCCTATTCTGTGTTTCCTTTTGAATAAAAAACAGCATGTGTGAAATACATTTACTATAATCCATTCCATACTGGGTAATAAAAATTCTGTGAAGAATGATTATGCATGTTATGAAATTATTCCGATTATGTTTTTTTCCACTTTCAGCTCGCTAGTATTTTTAAGTTTATATAAATTTTACAGAGTGTGTTGATATATTAATTTATTTTTTAAAATGGTAATATGGAATAACTAACTCTCATTATAGATAATCGCATTCCATTGGTGGTGTGACTTCCTGTATTTTACCAAATGTGAAATAGTATTCACTGAAAAAGAAATAAAAATTTTCTGAGTGAGCAATAAACCAAGCAATTAGAAATGAATTCTTGCATTTTAAGTTGGCAAGTTGCAGTATGAGATTATTTGCGTTTACCAATTCATATGTTAAACTCTAGGATTACACTGAACTTTAAAAAGGAAGACAGTTGAAAGGATAACTTTTAGTTCACATTACAAAGAAAATGAATGATTATGCTATCTGTATCATTCATTTAAACTTAAATATTAAAATTTTGGTTAATGAAATGCAAGTTAACATACATACTTAATTATTTTATTTAAGTTACTAATCATCAGAAAATATTTTTGTGATTGATTTTAGTAAATTCATTTATATTGAAATGTTCGTATTGTTCCCATAAGGAAGTAATACATATGTGCTTATGTCTGTATTTGTACACATGACTGTTTAATTCAAATCGATAGGAGATAAACTTTGATTTTGTTACTTTGAATGAAAATGATTACAAATAAGATACATTTATTACCAGTATGATAATTTATATAAAGTTTATGGTAGCATCCTCAAATAAGAATATTTGACATATTCTAGGCATTGTGTCAGTGAATGCCACCTTTTTTTTCTTTCAAATTAAAACAAATCTTATATTACAGTGATGCTTATCAGGGTAAGCCTAAAGAGAATGGACTTTGGAAACAAACTGTCACTTAATAACTGTGTGACTTCTGATAAGCTGCTTAACCCCTATGAGCTTCCTTTTTTATTGTCTATAAAGTAAAACATATTCTGAGCATTAAGAAGGTTCAAAAATGTGAAGTGCTTATAAACAGTACTTTGCATATCATAAGTACTATTAGCATATGATTTCTGTTAGTTTTTTTACCAGCTGCAGCTAAAAAGTATGAGATTCTAAGATCTGGTTAAGTTTAATTTTTTTTAAAATGTGCATCAAAATGGGATATACTTTAGACGTTTTGATCATAGGTTAATTTTTCATTAATGTAATAAGTCATACTTGTTTTCATTTGACATTGAACAATTTAACTTTCATTTAATGATAACTTATTAGAAATAGACAATAAAATATATATGGCAGTTATACAAACAGTATTTTGTATGATAATACAATTAGAGAACATATAAATACAGCACTCACTATGTTTACATTTTAGGATTTTATTAAATATTTGTAGAATTGAACAAGAAATGTTAACATAAATATTTACACTGAATATATATTATTTATTAATTTTCAAAATTATAAATATTTTATTTTCTTTCATTTTGCTTTTCATTTTTCTCTGTCACACAGAAGAATTTTCTCTGTCACACAGAATAATGATTCTTACAGTCTCTGATTTGGTTGACGGGGTGTATAACATTTGACTAAGTGAGTCTTTGCAGATGTTTATATGAATGGAAGCTAGATTATGGTATTTCAGATACAAATTGACTGACTTTCCCTGGAACAGAAAAATTCTTGTCAGTTAAGCCACAGACTCACATAAATAAGGCTCTAGTCTTAAAGAAACATAATGTTTAACTAATCTTTGAAAAACCTGAGTTCAAAGTCATGTATTGCAAAAAAGAAAAACATTTCTGAATTATGAATCGTTTTTTTTTACTGCTGTCAGATAAAAGATACTCTTTTTAGGGTTAAAGATAGAAAAAAAAAATACCCACAGAGAAACAGAAAATGTGTTACAGGTTTAACAGTGGTTTCAAGTAATGTGAAAAATTATGCTACTGTGAAACTACTGAAGAATTATCATCTGACTATTGAATTACCTACAAATGTCAATCTTCTATATTTAGTAAGGTTGGTTGCCTGATCATGATGTAGGAAAAATAGTCTATTGGATGACAAAGTATTTTTGATGTATTCTTTATTTTAAAACAAATGACTTTTTTTTTTTTTTTTCCGCTATAAGAAGCCCAGGGAATGATCTTAATGGAGTTAAAGAAATATGCAAAAAATACCCTTTTTATAAAATTAGTTAAGGTGCTGCAGAGTTGTGGAGTTTCATACTTTAATTGTAATTCCTCAGATGACCAGAGTAGGTCTCAGGTTACATTATTTGTATATAATTTAAGTTCTCAAGGGTATAATAAAATAGTTAAAAATTAAGCTGAATTGTTTTTTTCTGGTAAGGAAAAATAGACTTAATTCTTTATATTGGAAGCATTCATTAATCACTTATAGACGTTTAATTCAATGCAACAACAGTATTTTAAAAAGAGTTTTTAAGAAATAGGTGTATTTTTTACTGTCTTTGAGTTAATAGATTTTGAAATATAAAATTGTATGCATTTCTAATTTTAAAGATATTGTGTCTTTAAAGATGACAACAGCCCTTATAAGCACTAGTAAAACATGTAATTATTTCTAGTCTTAAGATTTTAGAATGTTATAAAATAGCACAAATATTTGTAAAGTAACAGTATGGGAAATAAAGTGTTGTAATTAGTCTGTTACATAGCTATTCTGTTGTATTTTTCTATGTCCTTAATTACATGATTTAGTTTCGTGTTATTCAAAACTTAAAATAATAGATACGATTAGAAGTTAGTACTTTTACTTAAAAATAATAGGTAGCTATTTCATGATAATAAGATATTGGTGTTCCATGTTGTAACGTCAGGTAGTGTGACTTAACTCAGAGTAACTCAAGGACTGTGTATATAGAATTAAAAATATATAGCAGCTTAGTCAAAAACCATCATGTTACCTGTTATAAATAACCCTGGATCAAACGAATTTTCTTAAAAATTAACTTATATCAAGAAATTCTTTTAACTATGTCACTGTTACAGATGAGACATTGATTCATTGTTATATGGCTATTCCCAAGTTCTGAAACTTGATTTGTTTTCACAAGTGAAATTTTCAGCAAATTAATGTATTGGGACTGATTATTTTCTTTCCCTTCGTTTTTTCATGGTTAATTAAGAAAAAAAATATTTTAACCTAAAGATATTATAAAGTATTAGGAGGAAAGTTTCTAGTTTTAAATTGCAAAGCTTGTGTGTTCCATAAGCCACCAGTGTTTAATTCAGTATTTCCATCTCAGAACTTACATTATAGCAAATGAGGTAGACATTTATACCTTTTTTCTATTTTTTCTGCCGCTGTTGAATACAAAATGACATTCAATATTTGTAAAAGTGATCCTGTTTCAAATCAGAAAACTGCATCACTAGAATATGTATTCCTATTTTGAAAAGCTATTTTAAAAATATTATTTTGTTCCTGCCTCGCTTTCATATTGATTAGACCAGCTTTTAAGAAGATATGATTAAATACCATTTTAAAGTAAAAATGGGTATTCAAAACATATACCATTTCAGATAATATCTTGTTCAGCAGACCAAAAGGTAAGTTGAGAACTTTGAGAGATTTTTAGATCATTTCTAGAAATGCAGTGATGGAACATTATCAAGTTTGGGTTATTGAACAGTATTCAAAGTAAGAAGAAATCTGAATGCTTTTGTAAGTTTACAGTCTGAATAGATGCTAACTGCAGATGAGAAATACAGTTTTATATTTCTTAAGTTGTATGTAATTTGGTTTTCTTTTTGTGATTAATGTGGCAGGTAGATTCACTTTACACTTTGTAAATTCAAAGAAAAGCAATTATCTAACAAAATCAAATGCTTATTAAAAGACATGGGGTAAAACCATTATGCATGTTGTATTTTTAGGTCCCAATACATGTGGACCCTAAAATGCAATGCATGATGGTTTTATACTCTTTATCTTCTTATTTTACATAAACTAAAAAATAGCATGAAGTCAATATTTTTCTGCAAGTACCCCAAATTTTTTGTCTTTCTCATACTTGACCTTAATTTTGTTACATTGAATATTTCAATTTGAATTCTTATTTTTTAAATTAGTTTTAAAAGGCATATATTATAAAGGACATATGAAGTATTCATCCAAGCAAATAAGCACATATGTAACTGATCTTTGAAAAATGTTTATTAGTTAAATGCACTTAGTAACAATGCATGTAAAGAAGAAACACCATGTAAAACAGGAGCCACTTAAAAATTCCTTGGTAGATTTATTTTTCTTTCAAATCATTTAAGTTATTAGATCATAGTATGAACCATTGTTCATCAGTTTTTGAGTCATTTATTTTAAAAATTTCATGAAAAACAAAAATTATCTGAAATGATCAAGTGCCATTTTCTCTCCGTTTACTTGATTATTTGTTCATTCAGTGTTAATTGAACAACAGTTTTATTGGATGCATCAAAAGATTAAAAAATAATCTTTATTCCTATTACAGATACTTAAAACCAATTTAAATATGTAGTAGTAGCAATTTTAATATTGAAATGAGAAATGAGTATTGAAGAATTATGTCTTATAACAAAACTTTTTCCTCCTCTGTTGAATTTAGCATAAAAATATTTTTTATGTTAACCTTTTGTACCAGGGATTTTTTTTTTCTTCTCCTCAGAAGCGGAGGATGTGTTATTGTAGATGTAGTTTTACCAAGGAAGAGATGGTAAGTCTATGTTGTGGCTTTTTACGTATTTTATAAAGACAGGGTTTAAAAAAAATATATAGCAACACTGTAAGTCAATCTTCTCCATGTTTTCTTGAATCATTTTTGTATTCTCATCTTTTATCAGTAGTTGTCACACTTTTTATGGAACCAAATGCCTAGTAATTGAAACACATACACATGATCTTTGAGAAGTCATGAAAATACAATTCTTGTGCTTAATGATATCCAGAAAGCATAATATTCTGAAAAAAGTTATTCCCTTCAATCAATTTAAAATTAAACACTCTAATGCAAAAGGATATCTAAGGTGAAAGATGTTTGTGTAATGCTAAACATAACCAAAGAAACTGTGGTTTTAGCAAAGGTACTATTGCTCTATTTTATCAAGTGCCAGAAGTTGCATAATGAAAGTCTTTCAGTTAGTGAAAATATAAGTATAAAAACACAAAAATACCACCCAGCTGGTAGAGATCTTCCTAATTTTTACCTGATTGTATTTCTGAAGAAATATGGCAGGGCTGTCGTAAATTTTCAACATGAACTGCATTTTTGTTGCCAATTTCCATATCCTTTAAAAAGTGCTGAAGCGTGCATTTGCTATTTATGTTTGCAGTAGACTGAGTACACTTTTACTATTTGTGGTTTTAGAAATTGGAAACAACCAAACAGTGGTGCTATGGTCTAAAAAAATAAATTTTAAACAGCTGCGGGACAGTATTTTTAGAATGGTAGGAGTACTTCTAAAGCAATTTAACTGCCCCCTACCCCCTTTTAAAATGATCAAATATTGTCACAGATATAAAGTCAGATTTGTATTGTGTGTTATCTATGGTAGATTGGATAAATTAAACTAAAAGTATGTTTTGATACATGTGAAATATGTTTTTAGCATGCTAGTGTCAGCTCACTTTTCTAACCTGTGAATATTTGTTACTATATGCCAACTATTGGCATATACACTTTATAGGCATTGAATCTTCCCCTTCCTTGTATAAGAACCATCATTATTCCCGTCTTACAAATAAGAAAACTGATGTAAGTAACTTGCCTAGGATCACAAAGTTTGTAACTACAGACCTCAGTGAGATTCAAACTTGTTTTCTCTAAGACTCATGAATCCAATTGTTTTTCACCTTGTATTTTGGGCAGATACTATTAAAAGAAGAAAAGAAATAATATGTACCCTAGTTTTAACTTCAAGCATTTTTCTGCTGATGTTGCTGAAATATGAACAAACATAAAAATCTAGATAGCAATTCCACATTGCATTTAAGTCTATTGAAACTACTGAGTCAAAAAAAATCAGAAATGAAAAATCGATCATATCACAATCAAAATAATAACCTTAATTTGATGTGACAGACTTTTAACTCCTGAAAATAAATTCCTTTTCTTAATGTGACTACTGCGGTCTAAGAGTTTGTTACATCTTCCCAGTGCTTTGCAATTCTTTTGACATTATGGCACAAGTGAAAAATGATAATATTCATAGGGCCACTGGATATGGAAGCACAAGGTTGCTCCTGACAGCAGACAATTTAGGGGTTCCTGAATGTCTCTGGCCCCACCAGCCAGGCATTCCATAGGCTGAGAGGTTTAAAACCTACACACCTGTACCCAGTTGGTGGCTTTTGTTCCTAAGGGCATGAGTTGGAAAGCTCTGATCATTACTTTCTTTTTCTGTAAGATAACACAGTTTCCTGTGACTTTTCTCTGTTCCGGTTATTATGTAACCATTGTATAATGTATCATAGCATCACTTGGCCATTATTTTATGTTAAGCTAGCCTCATTTCATGTCCCTTCTCTCTTTTCCATTATTCTGCCACAAAAAGCCTTTGGCTGCCAGTTCATTGTTTTTTATTGACATAAAAATTTAATTATACAAGAAATATTACAGAAAATTTGCAAACTTTCAAGAATTAGATTCACAGATTTCAGTTGAAAAACATTACACTGCAATTTGTAGGTCTTTTCACAGTAGTTAAAGCATTTTAGTTTTGACTTTTATGATTTGGTGTCCTAGAAACAGATAAATTTGCCTATAGTAGTCAACTTCTTTTGGAATAAAATTGCTAAACATTCTGAGATTAGATGAATACTACTTAGGATGAGATTGGGTTTAAATTGTATTGATTTAAATGACTGTAATAAAAATATCACAGCAGGTTCAGTTTAATTTTCTTTCTATTGCAATGACATTCTTTTTGTTGCATATAACCATAGTGTATTTTTATTCGAATTAATGTATTTTTATTAACCTTGATGCCACCTTAGAGAAGTTCTTTTGATTGTATACATATGTGTGTGTATTTCACTAAAATGTTTTGCAGCATGTGCTTATGAAGGCATTAGAAAATAAATTGTTTTTACTTCAACCAATCTAGTCATAGAAGTTTGAATGATAATTTTACTCTGCTCTTTTTTGGTGGAAAACAGTTATCACCAATACAACAAGCACTTGAATAGTATTCTCTATTTTGTTGTAAACAATAGGTTTAGTAAAACAAAATTTATGTTTGTAGAAATATAATAGAGGTGTTTTTTCTTCTTCCTCCACACCACAAACAACACTTTTAAGTATCATTCTGAGTTAATTTTTTTTCTTCTCAACCAGATTCTATGTAGCATGATTCTTGTGAAACCAGGGATATGTGTGTTGTGTTTGAAATATAGTTAATAAAGATAAGATGATTTTCTTATTTGGATGATGGAAACATGTAAAGTGTATTTTTTAAATGCATACCATAAAATGTAAAGTTTGACAGAATCCTGTTGGTTGTAAAAGTATGTCAGTTGTGAAATAACCACATAGACCATGTAAAGACCTGCTAATGATCAACAAAAAGTTGTCTTTAATTTCTAATAAATGAACCCACTGGAAAAGGAAGCTGAAGACACAGGTGTATAACTGGATATTTTAAATTTCTAATATGGAACAGATACATACTCTGTTCAGTGTGTGTTTAAGACACATTTTGTATAAATAGATAAAATAGTTAAAATTTCAAAAGCTATATGTTAGTTTGCAGAACTAATGTCAGTTATCTGTATGAGGGCTCACTGTAAGAATTCTGTATTGTTGTCTTTGGGATTTAATCCCTAATATAAGGTACAACCTGGTGTGACACTACTGATTGAACTTTTCTAAGGAAGCTAACAAGAATACATTATTTTTATTTTTACTATTTGAGATGGAGGTTTGCTCTTGTTGCCCAGGCCAGAGGGCAATGACACGATCTCAGCTCACTGCAGCCCCTGCCTTCCGGGTTCAAGCGGTTCTCCTGCCTCAGCCTCCCAAGTAGCTGGGATTACAGGCACCCGTCACCATGCCCAGCTAAGTTTTTGAGGAATACATTATTTTACTCAACTTTGTTCAATGAAGGAGTATTTATTGAACACTGACTCTGCTTGGCCATGGAGATTTAAAAGTGAATTTGATACAGCATCTTAACATTTAATTTGACATTACAGAAGCTTTTTCTTGACATAATCTTGAAATATTAAAATATCTTTCATTTTAAAAAGTCAAAGTTTCTTAATGAAAAACAATCCCTTTTAAAATTTGGAACTAAATTTTAAAGCTTATTTAGGACAGTAAACTTTTCTGATTATGGCCTGTTTATAAATCATAGATTTTACATTAGGGACCAGTGTACACCAACTTATATATATAAATGGATATAAGTGGGGTTTTTTTTTTGGCATATATATGTTATTCTGAATCGAGAGTTTCTAGGAACATTATTTATTCCTACTTTACATGCATACACTCTAATATTTTATTTCTTAAAATGTGGTGGTCATGGTCCCTTAACGAATCTTAC
Organism: Piliocolobus tephrosceles; assembly: GCF_002776525.5. NCBI lineage: Eukaryota > Metazoa > Chordata > Mammalia > Primates > Cercopithecidae > Piliocolobus > Piliocolobus tephrosceles. Next base: position 123,658,928 of record NC_045438.1, read on the forward strand.
TGAGTTTGAAAAACATTGTCAAAGAGAATTCTTTGGAACTCTATGGGTGCTGTTTCTGTTTTTGTCCTGGTTTCTACAGTAAGTACCCTCATCAAATGTAGAAAATTTGGGCGGGCTGGTCATAAAACCTTTTTATAAAATGGTTCAAAGAGCAAAAGAGTTGGATACATTTTCTTAAAATTTTGCATTTCTCACATCTATAATACTAGAAGTCAGTTATTTGTGTCTTAAACCTTATGGAATTTTATATTTCTGATTTTCTTTATATGTTGTAGCTAAATTCTTTGCGGTGGGAATCTGCTTTAGTGTGGTGTGATGAGTCATAATCAGCGAGTTATTAAGTTCTCTGTGCCTTTTATTCTCAGAGTTAACCACTTTGCTTTGAATTGAAATATTAAGTCAGGAATCTGTGCTTTGTTATATGATAAAGGCTTGTAAAGTGTACAAAGTTTTTCTTTCGTTAGATCTAAGATTAAGAACACTTTATTTTAATAGTTTATTAATACAATTTAAAGAGAAACACCAAAAATTACCTAATTATTCATCCTTGTTAGGCTGACTTATTTGGGTTATAAACATACACTTTAAAAACATAAAATTAAAGCTGAAATAAATTTAAATGTATTTTTTTGGAGTAATCAAGTTTCATCTGAACCCAAGTTAACGATTCTCATTTCAAAGAATATAATTCTTATGCTTAATCAGATTTTTGCTTTTTCAAACAGTTTTAATAAATCAAAATGTTATATAAACAGAAGGCATTGTGTTTTCCTATAAACTCTGATTATTTTCCCCTTGCAAAATCTGTATTACAACAACCAGTTCCATAATGCCAGCATGGGAACCTTGACTTGTTTCATCGGATGACTAAGAGAATACAGATAACTGCCTGCGAAAGATATTAGAAGTATACTGGAAATACCAATTCCTACAAATCTAAATTGAAGGGATTTAGAGAATGGAAGCAGTGGACTAACAGATAGGAAAACTTATTTCTGTGGCAGAGCTTTCAGTGAACTAATGTTGCCCTTTCGACATAGCAGTTTCTCTGACATCAGTTTACTCAGTAAAAGTAAGTGAGTATGAGGAGACTGAAGTAAAATGTTAAAGACTTGTATTGGGTATAAAATTTGATTATATACATTTAAGAAATGGGGTATATTAATATTTTTTAGTCTCATGACCTGAATTATTTAAGCCACAGACACTGGAAGTGCTGGGATAATAAATAATATTTCTCTGCTTTTGCGAGGGGAGATGACATAAAATACTTTGTTGTTGATCTTAATGTGGAATTGGTGATTTGATAAATGTATTTTTGTAAAATTTGAATGTAGCTAACATTTTCTCTCTAAACATGCCCACATTTATCTTATTTTTATAGACTGTATTTTTTAGAGCAGTTAATATTTACAGAAGAATTGAGCTGAAAGTACAGAGTTCCTACCTGCCACCCTCCCTACAGTTTCAATTATATTTGTTGAGCCAATACTGATACATTATTATTAACTAAAGTTCATAGTTTAGGATTCACTTGACATTTCACATTCTGTGGATTTGGACAGATGTATAATGACATTTATCCACCATTATATTATTATACAGAATAGTTCCATTGCCTTAAAAATCCCCTGTGCTCCACCTATTCCTCCTTCCCATCCTCTGAATTTCTGGCAAACACTGATTTTTTTATTGTCTCCATAGTTTTGCCTTTTTCAGAATGTCATATAGTTGGAATTATATAGTATGTAGCCTTTTCACATTGACTTCTGTTACTTGGCAATACACATCTAAGGTTCTTCCATGTCTTTTCATGGCTTGGTAGCTCATATCTTTTTATTGCTGAATAATTTTTCATTATATAGATATACCACAGTTTATCCATTTGCCTATTGAAGGACGTCTTGGTTGCTTACAAGTTTTGGCAATTATAAATAAAGCCACTATAAACATTGGTGTGTAGGTTTATATGTGAACATAAATTTTTTACTCAAATCTTTGAGTAAATAACAAGGAATTTGATTGCTGGATCATGTAGTAAGAATATGTTTAGTTTTATAAAAGACTGTCAAATTATCTTCCCAAGTGGCAAATCATTTTACATTCCCACCAGCAGTGTATGAGAGTTCCTGTTGTTCCACACTTTTGTCAGCATATGGTATTGTGAGTGTTTACGGTTTTAGCCATTCTAAAAGGTACATTAGCTCATTGTTGTCTTATTTGCAACATAATGACTTATGTTGAGCATCTTTTCGTGTGCTTATTTGCCATGTGCGTGTGTTCCTGGGTGAGGTGTCTGTTCAGATCTTTGGGCCCAGGTTTGAGATTCTTATTTTCTTACTTTTGAATTTTAAGAGTTCTTTGTATATTCTGGATACCAGTCCTTGATCAGATAAGTGTTTTAAAAAGGTAGTCTATGGCTTGTCTTTTTATTCTCTTAAAACATTTATTTTTAAAATCTTCCCTCATAGGTTATCTACATTTTCAAAATCTTTTTTCATTCTACCTGGGGGTCTCTTCTCACCTCAATTTAATGGTTTAAATGGGAATAACCCAAAAAAGTCTTCTGTCATTTTTTTTCACATAAGTTTCAGCACAAAGAATTGGCCTGTATACAGAATTTACATGTGTAAAAACATTTGTAAAAATTAAATGTTAGGTTTTTCGTTGATCTTATTCTTGGTGTGCGTTGCTTTGGGAAGCTTTGCATTGAAACCACTGATTTCTTTGGGACAATGAGAACTCCTCATCCATTTTAGTTTGCAGTTAAAATACTATTTCTCAAACTGTATTTCATGGAATTTGAATCTTTTTCAAGCTATGTATAGATTTTTTTTAACCATAAAATTATTATTTCTTAGTCACATTTTTTTGGGAAATGTTTCATGCTATTTATTATCACTTGGAGAGTTACAATGCATATTAAAGCTTTAACAGGTTTTATAGTAGAGAAACCTAATTTAGTTTAATGCAAGAGTTGAAGTTTTGACAATGGAATCTGTTCCTTTGGAACATATATTAAAGCTTTCAGAATATTGTTGTGCAGAACATTCATGAAATAAATGATGCCCTAGATCTGCAGGCAGTGGGACATTCCCTTGGCCTAGTTCCAAAGGGAAGATAAGTTAAAAAGTTTAGATTTTGCTGTGCTTTTAAAGGGATTTTTATGTGGTAAATTTTCAGAAACTGTTTCCAATCCTATGCTTATTAAAAGTGGCCAACTCTGTTACATATAACTTGGGACATCAAGGAACGTGGAGTTATTAATGACTTTCCAATAAAAATAAAATCAATTGTGCTATTCCTCTGTTAAAAAAGGGGTCTCAAAGGTAAGGCTCTTGGTTTGTTTCACAAATAAATTTTACTGGAAAGAGTGTTGTTTTCTTTGGTGGTGAGGACTTCCTCTTTGATTTTTCTGAGCTTTGACCAGTGAAAATGTCTTTGGGTGGTCTTTTGGCCTTGGGGATTGATACAGAAATCCTGCTTTACCTTTTCAAATAAATAACGACTACAGTTCTCCTTATTCAGACCCCATCTTATGGTTTCCTCTATAGATTTGGTCAAATGAATAGGATTGGCTCATGAACTTCCTTGAGGGTTGATTTTTTAATAAGGGAACCATGTTTCTCTGAAATCTTGGATTGATGAGAACGTTAACATTTTTTATTAGTTGAAATGAACCTGAAATATATTCACATCAAAAATTATATTTTTCATTTTAGAGACTATCTTAAAGGTTTTGTTTTATATTTAAAACTTTGAACTTTGTGATTTATGAACATGGTGGGGAGAAAAATAACACTAAGTGATACATTAATTATCTGAAACATTTTATTTTACTTACTAGGGTTTCTCACTCATAAAAGTTGCTTTTGCCCGATATAATCTTATTTGTTTGGTAAATAAGACAAATGATCTCTCACATTTTATTTCATTTTTTTAAAGTTCTTTCTAAGAAAAGGCCAATGGGCCAGATCTGGTGGCTCATGCCTGTAATCCCAGAACTTTGAGAGGCCAGTGCAGGAGGTTCACTTGAGCCCATGAGTTCAAGACCACCCTGGGCAACATAGACCTCATCTCTAGCAAACAAAACAAAACAAAACAAAAACAACAAAAATCCAGAAAGAAAAGTGCCAGTGATATTGCCACCTTAAAGGTTTATTATACAATCAATACTTTTTGTACCTATTTTAAAGAACAAAAAGTCTGCAATAATGTGAACTCAAATTACCTTTAAAAATGAATACCATCATTTAAGGGTGGTAAGTGCTGAGGTACACAATGAGTACAGTAGAGGTAAGAACCAGCATTTGCTGAGAGTTTTTTTTTTTTAATCATGAAATGATGTTGAATTATGTTGAATGATTTTTCAGCATCAATTTATATGATCATATAAATATCTTTAGTCTGTAGACATGGTGGATTACATTGATTGATTTACAAATGTTATAGCAGGCTTGCATGCCTGGAATAAATTCCACTGGTTATTGTATATACAGTGGTCTCTCCTTATCTGTGTGGGATACATTCCAAGACCCCCAGTGGATGCATTAAACCGCAAATAGTACCAAACCTGATTGCTATAAATTAGAACACATTTCTGTTCATGTCTTCCACAAATTTAATGCCTTTTCCACCTTCACTAAGCACTTATCATGCATTGTGGCCATAACTTTTGCAGTTTGAGGTGGAACAGCAAAACTAGCAAGAAAATCTTTTTCCTTTTTCCCAATTTCGTGAATCGAAGATTCGTTCTTACCATAGGTCTTAGCAATCTCAGCATAAGATTTCTTTCCTTTCCTTGTTAAATCAAGAAGTTTTACCTTTCTAATTTAAGCAACCACTTTATGGCTTCTCTTTGGCAAGTTGGAATTGCCAGCATCACTGCTCTTGCCCTTTGGGGTCATTATTAAATAAAATAAGGATGACTTGAACACAACCACTGTGATGCTGTCACAGTTGAGCTGATAGAACTTAGAAGGCAGCAAAGTGACTAATGGGCAGGTAGCCTATAGAAGTGTGTACATGCTTAACAAAGGGGTGATTCATGTCCTGGGTGGGCCAGAGTGAGATTTCATCATGGTACCCAGAATGGTGTGCAATTTAAAACTTATGAATTGTTTATTTCTTGAATTTTCCATGTAATATTTTCTGACCACAGTTGACAGTAGATAACTGAAACCTCAGAAAGTGAAACCATGGTAAGGGGGATCTGCTGTAATTATTTTTCTATATTTCTGGACTTGATTTGCTAATATTTTGTTGATGATTTTGCATCTAAGTTCATGAGAAATATTGGTCTGTCATTTTCTATTTTGTACTTTCCTTTGGTTTTGTTGTGCCTTGGTCTTTTTGTACTGTATTATTTTAGTATAAGAGTAATAATAGTCATAAAATCAGGTGTTTCCCCTCATCCTTTATTTTCTGGAACAGATTTTGTAAAATTGGTGTGTTTGGGAGGAAAATTGTCTTTTCCTCACTCATCTTAGGTTCATGGCTGAGGCTGGTATAAAAAAAGAGATTGACAAGAGAAAAGATACATTTATTTTTATTTTTATTTTTTTTCTCATGGGTCACTGAGGCTTTTTATTTTAAGCACAAAACCACCGGGCATCTTGCCTGTGGCCACCCCGGAGATGACACGAGGCTCACATGACTCCAGACACTTGGTGGAAAGTAAGGCGAGAAAAACAGTGATTTGGGCCAATTACACGACGGCAAAGCTAGAGCTGCCTTAACAGGGCTCCGGGGAGCTTGGTTCTGTAGAAGTTCTAAGGAAGCGGCACGGACTCCACGGCGGTGAGTGAGGGGCACTAACTAGCAGGGACCCCTGCAAGCGTTGGTCGGGGCCTCGATCTGCCCGAGCTGACACAAGGGGAGGGGTCTATTTAGCCAACAGGTGACCGAAGGGCTTGCCTGCCCACAGCTTACTTGGCCAGGGGGTTTCTGAAGTTCCTGCCGGCAAACTTAGCCTTGCTGCCCAGCTCCTCTTCAATTCTGAGGAGCTGGTTGTACTTGGCCAAGCGCTCAGATCGGCAAGGGGCACCAGTCTTGATCTGCCCAGTGCACAGCCCCACAACCAGGTCAGCGATGAAGGTATCTTCAGTCTCCCCAGAACAATGAGACACCATGACACCCCAACCATTGGCCTGGGCCAACTTGCACGCCTGAAGGGACTCGGTCACGGAGCCAATCTGGTTGACTTTGAGCAGGAGGCAGTTGCAGGACTTCTCGTTCACGGCCTTGGCAATCCTCTTTGGGTTGGTCACTGTGAGATCATCCCTAGCTACCTGGATTCCTGCACTGGCCGTGAACTTCTGCCAAGCTCCCCAGTCATCCTGGTCAAAGGGATCTTCGATAGACACCACTGGGTAGTCCTTGATGAAGGACTTGTACAGGTCAGCCAGCTGATCAGGTGAGATGTACCTGCTGGGGTCATCGGGAGACTTGAAGTCCAGGTCATACTTCCCAGACCTGAAGAACTCGGAGGCCGCTACGTCCATGCCAATGACCACCTTATCAGTGTAGCCAGCTTTCCCAATAGCAGTCTTCAGCAGCTCCAGGCCTTCTTTATTCTCCAGGATGTTGGGAGCAAACCCGCCTTCATCCCCCACATTGGTGGCATCTTTCCCGTATTTCTCCTTGATGACATTCTTCAGGTTGTGGTAAACCTCCGCTCCAATGCGCATGGCTTCCCTGAAGTTTGCTGCACCTACTGGGAGGATCATGAACTCCTGCATGGCCAGCTTGTTACCGGCATGAGAACCGCCATTGATGACATTGAAAGCCGGGACTGGCAGGATGACTTCAGAGTTGCCAGCCAAGTCAGCAATGTGGCAGTACAGGGGGACCCCCTTCTCAACAGCACCAGCTTTGCAGACGGCGAGGGACACCCCCAGAATGGCGTTCGCACCAAACTTAGATTTATTTTCTGTTCCATCCATCTCGATCATCAGTTTGTCAATCTTCTCTTGTTCTGTGACGTTCAGTTTCTTGCTAACCAGGGCAGGCGCAATAGTTTTATTGATGTGCTCAACAGCCTTTGAGACACCCTTCCCCATATAGCGAGTCTTATCATTGTCCCAGAGCTCTAGGGCCTCATAGATACCAGTTGAAGCACCACTGGGCACAGCAGCTCTGAAGAGACCTTTTGAGGTGAAGAGATCAACTTCAACAGTGGGATTCCCACGAGAGTCAAAGATCTCCCTGGCATGGACCTTGAGAATAGACATGCTGAATTTCTAGCTGCTGGGTCTCGTGGCCTAGGACAGGAAGCGGCGGGTGCAGCAGACACTGAGGCGAGTGTGAAGCCGGCGAGGTCTGCGAGGTCTGCTTGCTCCGGGTCCCCACCAGATACATTTATATAATAGAAGTTTTACATGGCACACAGCCCTCATAAGGGAAAGGAACCTGAAGAAAGAGGTGAATGTGTGTGGGTTGTCTTTTTTTTTTTTTTTTTGAGACAGAGTTTTGCCCTGGTCGCCAGGCTGGAGTGCAGTGGCACAATCTTGGCTCATTGCAACCTCTACCTCCTGGGTTCGAGCGATTCAAATTCCTGCCTTAGCCTCCCGAGTAGCTGAGATTACAAGCACCCGCCACTCGGCCCAGCTAATTTTTGTATTTTTAGTAGAGACGGGGTTTCGCCATGTTGGCCAGGCTGGTCCCGAACTCCTGACCTCAGATAATCCACCTGCCTCCGCCTCCCAAAGTGTTGGGATTATAGGCATGAGCTACTGCATCTGGCTGTCTTTTTTTTTTTTTTTTTTTTTGAGAAAAAGTATCACCATGTTGCCCAGGCTGGACTCCTGGGCTCAAGGTATCTACTGGCCACAGCCTTCCAAGTAGTTGGAGCTACAGGGGTGCACACTCCGCACCTGGCCTAAATCTGTGTACTTTTAGTGCTAGGTTTGATGAAGAAGTGGATAGTGTGTGTATGACTGGATTAAAAAGTATGACCTAATGGTAGTAAACCGGAGGGAACATAGCAAGGTGTTATTCTCTGTGACCCTAAATCATCAGAGATCAGGATGTTCCTTTCCTGAGTATGGGAAGGACACCTCTCAAACGAGGATCTTATGGCTTGCTTCGGGGGAATGTCAGAAAATCCTTTCTAGATTTTATGACCTGGGCCAGGGGAGAAGAGCTGGAGGAAGGTAAGAGTGATTTACCTGCTTCTGAGATTTTCTCAAATTTTTCCAGCTTAAAATATTTTGAAGGAGTAAGTACTAAACCTTATTAGATGTTAATTCTACTTTAAATCTGGTAGAAGCGTGGTAGAATTTTCCTGTGAAACCATCTGAGCCTGGAGATTTTCTCTCTCATCTCCACTCTAACATTGATCCAGAGAGTTCATTTGGGCTATTATATTTTTCAGTTGTATAATTTCTATTTGGTTATTTTTTTAATCGTGTTTCTTTGCTGAGATTTTCCATTTTTTGAGAGAATTTTGAAGGTTTTTTGAAACATGTCTTTGATGGTTACTTTAAAATCCTGTCATATAATTTAAACATTTGATTCATCTTAGTTTTGACATCAGTTGGTTGTTTTTTCTCATTCATATTATGATTTCCTGGTTCTTGGGATGACACTGATTTCTGGATATTATGAGGCTTTGGATGTGTTTTTTTTTGTTGAAGTGTAACATGAGGGCTGGTTGAGTATATACTCACCTTCCCACTGCCTGCCCTTTCCCCCAGTACCACTACAGCAAAATGGGACACTGACTTACATTGCCTTTGCAGATAGGATGTGATGTTCACCTCCTCAGCCCACTGACGCCTTCTTGCTAAAGTGGTCTACCTCCCTTCCTGTTTACCTCTGGTTTCAGTTTAAGATCGGTCCCCTGCTGAGCCCACTGCTACCAGGAGTAGGAGGGTGAAGTGGAGTGCCCACCAGCTCTGCATTCCTTCACCTTCTTTGGCTTCATTGGTGCAGAGTGGGTTGGGACTCTGCTTCCCTCTGGGCTCTGTTGATCCTGATGGGTGGAGTGGAGAATAGGAGTGCTGAGTAGCCCTGCTTGACACTGCCTCTTCAGTCTATCAGCATGAAATAAATATCTACAGACAAGTCTCCAAGCAAAGATTTTATTTGGAAATAATATAGAAGAATTGCAGTTCAGGACACACAAACTTGGGTAGCCCCTAGGTGTGTCTGAAGAACAAAGGAAAAGTCTGGGGTTTTATTGGGGTTACAGAGGAAGCTTATGTAATTTTTTTTGCAAGTTCATTGGTGTTGGCAGTGTCCTGCAGGGGCTGGTGAATTCTGATTGGTGAGTGGCAGTTTCTAGGTAAAACTTGTAAGCTTAAAGTCATGGCAGGCTATTGCGATTTTGGATTGGGCTTGTGAGATAGTTGCTAGAATGTTTTTCCCTAGGACTCCTCCCACTCTATTTTTGTTGGGTATGAGAAAAAAAATCTCCTTTGCATAATCAGTTTTCACAGGTCTCTTTGCTTCTGGGTAGGTATGGAGACCCAGCTTCCATTGGGCATCAGTGACACCAGGGGTGGAAGGAAAGTGGAATACGAATTAGCCCCGACTTCTACAGTCTCCTTGTTGTTATCTGGTAGTTCAGGCTTGATCAACTCCTTCCTGCGTCCCACTAACAACAGACATAGTGGCCATTAGCTGTGCTTTGGATTTCCTTCTTAATAAAGTCTCCTTGCTGCTGGGTCAGGATGGAGGCCTAGCTTGCTGCTACACCCTGTAGACACTAACCAGTTGGAGGAATGCAATCCATAGAGGGGAATGTAAAGTCAGTTCCTCCTGTTTCTGCCCCAGTGAAAATACCCTCAGCCTATTCGGTAGATGATGGAAAATTAGCCTGCCAAACTTCCTGATTGACTACTGTTGGGTAAGTTAGGCTGCCTGCAAGGATGGAATAGGTTAGAGGTTTTTGGAGTGGAAATTTTAACGTACTATTTGGCCTGCTGAAAGTGGGCAGTAAAGCTGTTTTTTAATTGATGATTGGCTGAAGTCAGGCAGATACCGCCAAAAATGTTTTTTTGTTGTTTGCACACCCTTTTTCTGATCATTCCTTTGCTAGTTAGAAAAAAGCTTTCTTGGAGCTTTTTTTTTTCTTCCTGCTGCCTCATCGGAGTCTTCTGTATCACCCTGTTAGAGATATGTGGGAGGCAATAAGGAGATGCAGGGGACTCATTGCCACGTTATTTATCAAATTGTGAGTTCCCTAGGCAGCCAGCCTTCTTTTTTCCTACCTTTCAGCAGTGTCCTGTGTTTTTCTTGTGTTGTGTTTTGGATTTTTTAGTTGTAAGAGGAGCGACCTGGGAGCTCTGGGGCTTTCCATGTTGATGCAACCAGAGATCCTTCAAAATACTGTTTTTGTTCACATAGGAGCACTCAAAAATAAAATTAAATCTCATTATTATAGTGGAGTAATATTTGGTGAGAAATTTTTTCATGGAGATTTTCATCAATTTGTACATCAGGCTGTGATTCACTATTACCATTTCCCCGTTAGAATAACAGGATTATTTTCCTATAAAAAAAGGGAGTGCTTTGTCTTTTAATGTGGTAAAATATATATAACACAAAATTTATAATTTAGCCATTTTTAAGCATACAATGTAGAGGCATTAATTACATTAATGATGTTGTGCAATCATCACACTGTTTCTAAAACTTAAAAAAATTTATGGACTTTTTTAAAAAGAAGTTTTAAATTTACAGAAAAATGTAAAGGAAGTATAGAGTGTTTCCATGTACTCTCTCCTTCCCCCACTTATTAACGTTTTGCATTAGTGTGATGTATTTGTTAAAACTGATGAACCAAATGCATCCTGTATGTTCTGACAAATGTATGACATGTATCCACCATTACAGTATCATACAGTATCATACAAAATAGTTTCACTATGCTAAAAATTCTTTGCGTCTACCTGTTCATCCCTTCATCTTTCGCTTCCTCATCCCCCACCAACCCCTAACAACCAATGATCTTTTTACCGTCTCCATTGTTTTGCTTTTTTCAGAATGTTGTATCAGAATCCTACAGTAGGTAGCCTTTTCAGATTGGCCTCTTTGACTTAGCAAGGTACATTTAAGGTTCCTCTGTGTCTTTGCGGCTTAGTAGTTCATTGCTTTTTGTTACTGAATATTTTCCAAAGCACTTTCATTATACTTGGTATGATTTGAATGTGTGTCCTCTCCAAATCTTGTTGAAATGTGATCTCCAGTGTTGGAAACGGGGCCTAGCAGGAGTTGTTGATCATGGAATGGGATCCCTCATGAATGGCTTGGTACCATCCACTTGGTGATGAGTGAGTTCTTACTCTGAGTTCACGCAAGATCTGGTTGTTTAAAAGCTTGTGGGACCTTTTTCTTCTCTCTTTTGCTCCCTCTCTTGTGATGCACCTGCTCCCACTTTACCTTCTGCTATGAGGAAATTTGTTCGTATTTTCATTACAAATTATCTAGTCTCAGTTACTTACGTGTGTTACTTATGCAATGTGAAGACAGGCTAACCCAATAGCTAAAAGAAACTCTGTATACATTCCGCAGTTACTTTCTATTCCTCTCTCCCCCCAGCTTTTGATAACCGCTAACTTACTTTGTCTCTGTCAATTTGCCCATTCTAGACATTTTATATAAGTGGAGTCATACAATATTTGTCCTTTTGTGTCTGGCTTATTTTACTTAGTACAGTGCCTTCAAGGTTCATTTATGTTGTAGCATTTATCACTACTTCATTCTTTTTGTGGCTGAATAATATTGTAGGCATATACCACCTTTTGTTTATCCATTCACCTTTTCACACTTAGGTTGTTGCCACCTTTTGGCTATTTATTGTGAATAATACTGCAATGAACATTGATATACAAATACCTGTGTAAGTCTGTCTGCAGTTCTTTGCATGTATAACTAGGAGTGGAATTGATGGATCTTATGGTAATTGCATGTTTAACTTTTTGAGGAACAACCCAGCTGTTTTTGACAGTGACTGGACCATTTTGTATTTCTACCAGCAATGTAAGAGGATTCAAGTTCCTCCACAGCAAGCAGACACTTGTTATTTTCCTTTTGGTTTAAATAGACATCCTGGTAGGTATGTAGTTGTCGCTCATTGTGTTTCTGTGCCTATGGCTTTTTATATTCAAAGTAACGATAAGTCATCCAAAAAAGAAATACAGCCTTCCATCCCTGTCCTGTGTAGATAAGAGACTTCATATTAAGCTTTCCTAGGTCAAGTACCATATAGGAATTACCACTTAAAAATTGAAACCTTTTGCAGTGAACCTAAAACTGCTCTAAAAAAGTGTATTTAAAATAGAAAGGCAGGCCGGGTGTGGTGGCTCACGCCTGTAATCCCAGCCCTTTGCGAGGCTGAGGTGGGCAGATCACCTGAGGTCAGAAATTTGTGATCAGCCTGGCCAGTGTGGCAAAACCCCATCTCTACTAAAAATACAAAAATTAGCCAGGTGTGGGGGCAGGTGCCTGTAATCCTAGCTACCCGGAGGGCTTGAGGCATGAGAATCACTTGAACCTGGGAGGCGGAGGTTGCAGTGAGCCGAGATTGCGCCACTGCACTCCAGCCTGGGGTTTAGAGTGAGACTCTGTCTCTCAAAATAAATAAATAAAAAATGAAAAAAAAAAAGGCACAAATGAGCTATTTCTCTATAAGCTCTATGGGCCAGTAACAGCAGTTGTGGCTCTTTCAGAATACTCAACACTGAACACTGGAATTTTGTTGCAGGCATCAGCTCCTTCTATTATGAATACCTTTTGAAGACATCAACTCCAGCACCTATGGTGCATAAAAATTTATTAAGGTAAAGTACAATTTAAAAAAAGGAAATGTATTATGATAATGTTCAGAGAAAAAGGATGGACTTACTCTCAACCACTGTGCCTTGAGAATACAACTAGTATTTATTTTCAAAGCGTAAATTTACTTAGCACTTTCAAAAGCAGTTTTATTACACAAGATAAAGTTTTAAATACCTATCTTGGACCAAGGTGAACAATCAGATTGAGTCATTACTTGGGAGATACAAAATACGTTCAGTTATATTGGAGATATCTGCTAGGAAGAAATTCCCTTCACCTTCTTCCCTAAGATTCTAAAGTAATTCAAAGGAAATCAATCAGTTTAGCAATAAACTTGATGTTGTCACATGAGAATAACTGGTATCTATAAAGAGAATCTTTGAATCATAGAATTAGCTGTTTCTTAATATAAGCTTATTTTTAGTATAGTTTATCCAAATTCTAAATATGTTTTCATAAAAGTTTGGGTTCCATAATAAATACATAGCCTAAAAATTACCATTTTTTTTTTATATCACTTGAGTCTACCTAAGGGCCTAGCACCGTGGTGTGGTCTTCATGTAGGATGCCTTCAAAATCTGTTAGTTTATTTAATAAATTCATGAGTACTGCTGCTAGAGATAAGGTTAGTCAAAAACCAAAACCTCTGCCATTTAGGAGCTGATATGGCTAGGCTTTGTGTCCACACCCATATCTCATCTTGAATTGTTACCCCATAATCCCCACCTGTGAAGGGAGAGACTAGGTGGAGGTAATTGAATCATGGAAGCAGTTTTTTTTTTTTTTTTTTTTTTAATTATTTTGAGACCGAGTCTCGCTTGGTTGCCCAGGCTAGAGTGCGGTGGCCGGATCTCAGCTCACTGCAAGCTCCGCCTCCCGGGTTCAGGCCATTCTCCTGCCTCAGCCTCCCGAGTAGGTGGGAGGTGGGACTACAGGCGCCCGCCACCCCGCCCGGCTAATTTTTTTGTATTTTTTAGTAGAGACGGGGTTTCACCATGTTAGCCAGGATGGTCTCGATCTCCTGACCTTGTGATCCGCCCGTCTCGGCCTCCCAAAGTGCTGGGATTACAGGCTTGAGCCACCGCGCCTGGCCCATGGAGGCAGTTTTCCCCATGCTGTTCTCAAGATCCCCCTTTGCTCAGCACTTCTTCCTGCTGTCTTGTGAAGAAAGTGCCTTTCTTCTCCTTTGCCTTCCACCATGACTATAAGTTTCCTGAGGCCTCCCCAGCCATACTGAACTGTGAATCAATTGAACCTCTTTCCTCTGTAAATTACCCAGTCTCAGCCAGTTTTTTATAGCAGTGTGAGAATGGACTAATATAGCAGTTGAATCTAGTAGTAGATTATATGTGCACACACACATCTACAAACATATATGGTATATATATACCAATAAACAATTTTTATTAGATGTTAAGTGATATAGTAGGAAGTTCTATGTAAATAACTCAATCTAGTATTCAGCAAAAATGTGGACAAGGAAGTAACATTTAATTTTTTTTTTTTTTCCAGTGATGAGGCCTCACTATGTTGCCCAGGTTGGATTTGAACTCCTGGGCTCAAGTGATCCTGTCATCTTGACCTCCCAAGTAGCTGGGACTCCAGGCATGAGTTACCATGCCTGGTTTAGAAGACATTTTAGATGAATCATGTGTAAGGAGAGAGAAATGAAGATATTTCAGATAGATATTTCAGAGAATGGCTATTTTTATTTTTATTCTGTACCTAATTCAGTCTAATAAAATTTCCATATATATATATGTGCAAAACATTTGGAGAATATAGTTTCAGAACATCAGGAAGATGAGATATAAAAACTTTTTTATAAATGTTCCTCTAAAATAGAACATTTTACTACAAAGTGTATATTATTCTTTTAGACTAGTTTGTAAAGGTGCTGTTTTATAGCTTATAAAAGTGAAAGCTGTTTTAAGCAGTTAGCTTTATGCACCATTATGGCTGTTGATGTTCCTGTTGCCCAGTTTTTCTCTTATTCATCTCGCTTTATGCTCAATGATTCTTAACCTGCCTCATGGTCTGTATCTTAGATTTGGAGCATAGATTATAGATTTGAAAGAAAGAGGTCAGACTCTTTTATAATAATATACTTAAATACCCTTATGTCATAAGAGAGGAGTCAAACTCCAGAGATGTAAAAGATTAATTTCTTATTTATTTAGAGAAAGGCACTACACTCCTGCTTTATAACTAGAATGTGTCTTTATGCCTGTTAACAAACCTGAGGATCACATCAATGGGTAATCTTGCCTATGATCACGTAGAACGTTAATGGGACAACCCAGATTAAATCTGTTGACTCTTAACCACTGTTCAGTACTTAGCCAAGAAAAGCTGCACATTGAAAGTCTTTTTCAGGTTTCTTCACTTTTTGATGTTGAAGCCTAGTTGCTGAAGTGAGCTAGAATGCAAGATTAGAGTCAGGTGGATTCTATTTATCCCTGAATGAAAGAATTACTGGGTCAGATCCCCAAGCAAACCATTGTGGCCACAAACAGATGCACTATTTTCTAGTAACTCTGTGGGCAGCAGGGGCACAAAGGTAAAAAGGCAGAGGGCAGTGACGTGAGTAGAACAATAAAGTAGGTATTGATAGTGCAAAGTGAGCAGTACTGTAAAATTTTTTTGATTATACATGGTTGGGGCATCAGTGATGTCTTCCCCCGAAAGAGGACAGTAAAATTCAATTTTGCTATTGGCATGACTTAAAGAAGTGTTAATGCCTCTGAAGCATCTATCTCTTAGACTTTTGAAGTACGTATGTGGCCTTTTCTGGCTCTATGCTGATAAGTTCTCCCCAACACTAAGATTCCAAGTCTCAGTTGACAGAGTATGGTTTACAATTATTATTAGAATTTAGAACCACTTCTGCATGTACTACAGGTGACAGATGTCAGCGATTAAAATCACTTAACGAAAAGTGACTGGCTTTCTTAGGAAAAAGAGATCAGCTCTGGAATTTGGTAAACCTGATTTGGTTTAAATCCTGCTCCTATAGTGTGTGACCATGGATAAAGCAGATAATCCCTGTGAACACTAGTTTTGTAGATTAAATGAGATTATGTTTATAAAGCTTATAGCACAGTGCCTGATATATACTCAGTACCGTGTTAACTGTTTTTATTAATAAAATGAGCTTGTATTTGTAATTGCAAAAATGTAATGGTTACCACATGTTACCTTTGATACTAAGTTTTTGCCTAAAGTAGTGGGGAAAATATTCTGTTAAGTTTATATAAGATTTATAATATTTCAAGTAGTAACCATAAATTTAAACCTGTGTGAAGAAACAAGAATTAACATTCTTATTTTGGTGATAGATATTAAAACAGTGTTTTTTGAAGAAATCCACAAAGAATTTACCAGTAGAGTTCTTAAGTGTGTGGTATCAGGATGTTTAGTGTCTGATTATTTGTATGTACCTTCTCCAGTATTGGAAATCTATATGCTTTGTTTACATCTTTATTTCATCACATATCGAAGCTGAGTTTTTAATAAAGGAATTTTTGTTTCATTGATATTTTTCAGATTTTTATCTGTTGAAGGATAGCCAATATAATTCCTCAACTACTAATTTTTAAAAATATCTGGGCCAGGCACGGTGGCTCACACCTGTAATCCCAGCACTTCGGGAGGCCGAGATGGGCGGATCACGAGGTCAGGAGTTCATCATATTGGCCAGGAGAACAGCCTGGCCAATATGATGAAACCCCATCTCTACTAAAAATACAAAAATTAGCTGGGCGCAGTGGTGTGCACCTGTAGTCCCAGCTGCTGGGGAGGCTGAGACAGGAGAATCGCTTGAACCTGGGAGGTAGAGGTTGTAGTGAGACGAGATCACACCACTGCACTCCAGCCTGGTTGACAGAGCAGACTCCATCTCAAAAAAAAATTTATCTATCTGTCTGTCTATCTATCTATCTATCTGTCTATCTATCTTTAAGGATTTATCTTCAGACTTTTTTTCCCCTTTTTTCAGGCGCATTGCGTTTCTATTTAATCATAAATCATCAATTATGTTCCTATTTAATCATAAATCAAGTTGCAATCCCTGGATTCAAAGAGTTTACACTCTGAGATGGTCAGGATTGTTACAGATAAATAGAGGATAGTGTAAGGATAATATTTTATAGACTATGAAGATAAAATAGGCCTGGGCATGGTGGCTCATGCCTGTAATCTCAGCACTTTGGGGGCCGAGGCGGGCAGATCGTGAGGTGAAGAGATGGAGACCATTCTAGCCAACATGGTGAAACCCTGTCTCTACTAAAAGTACAAAAATTAGCTGGGCGTGGTGGCGCATGCCTATAGTCCCAGCTACTCTGGAGGCTGAGGCAGGAGAATCGCTTGAACCCAGGAGGTGAAAGTTGCAGTGAGCCAAGATCGCGCCACTGCACTCCAGCCTGGCGACAGAGCAAGATTCTGTCTCAATAAATAAATAAATGACCATATTCCACTGGAATCCCATCACTTTAAAAAGTGAGTAGAGGCCAGGTGCAGTGGCTCACGCCTGTAATCCCAGCACTTTGGGAGGCTGAGGTGACCTGATCACGAGGTCAGGAGTTCAAGACCAGCCTGGCCACTATGGTGAAATGCCATCTCTACTAAAAATACAAAAATTAGCTGTGTGTGGTGGTGCATGCCTTTAGTCCCAGCTACTCAGGAGGCTGAGGCAGGAGAATTGTTTGAACCTGGGCAGCTGAGGTTGCAGTGAGCCAAGATCGTACCACCATACTCCAGTCTGGGCGACAGAGCAAGACTATGTCTGAAAACACAAACAAAAAAAAGCAAGTGGAATTTTTCTCAATGCCTTACCAGAAGGGAAGGATTTCAAATAGTTGTCTGCATTTTATGACAGCTAGGTGTTGGTATTACATAAGATCATAATTTTACTTTTATCAGTGTTAAAGTGACTCACTGTTCAATTTGGGGACACTGGTTTGAAAGGTCCTCTTCAGTTATAAAGCATAAAAATACCATGGTGGTTTTGGGTTTTGATTAAAAATAGCATGTACTGATTTCTGTGTAGGTGTACTTACCATATTTGTTTATATTTATTCAGTGTTGGTGTTGCCTTTTATTTCTAGCAAATATTTCTGAAGAGTATTTTTGCCTTGTTTGTGTTGTAAAATACAGAAACAACAAAACTGAATGTATAAATTTATACACAATTTATAATGTTAAATAAGGTATTCATTTTAGAAAATAATATGACAGGTTGCTTTTTTTCTTTGATTTATGTATCTTCTGATAAATTAGTGCCCTGAGATTAAAATTTGTTTTCATCATCTTAATTCTCATGCTTAAAGCTAATATAGATACAAAAAATGAATACATTTCACAAGTTTGGACAGTTAGTAGAAATTAGAATATACCAGTAGCTACCATGCATATAATATTTTACTATTTATACAACCAGTATGTCCTTTTGATTCTACTGCCAATATGATAAGGGAATGTTCCTGTCTCAGAGCGCTTACTTGACTTGCCTGTGTTATAGCACTTTGATACCACCAAGACATTTGACTCTAGATTCCATGTTCTTTCTGTATTCCTCAAGGAAGTGTCTTGATTTTAAAATTATTTTCATGAATATTGGAGTTATGATATCACAGAATTAAGTTATACGACATTCTATTGCACTTTGGAAAAGAAAACAGAGAAAAGTTATGCTAGCATTCTTATGTTAATAGTTAGAAATGACAGCTGTGGAGATGCTAGGGAACCGTTAGGCCCTATGGAAGTAAAAGTAATTGTAGGATCCTAGTTAAGTAAAAGCAAATTACTGTATTCACATTCTGAACACAAATTCAAGGGACTATACCAGATTCAGAATTTTAAATAAAAAGAAAAAGAAAAAAAGGAACTGAACCTGAACACCTTTCCTTAGTAGTCATTTTTATTTCAGTAATGATAAACTAACACACCTTTTGAAGATTATGATAAAGTACACAGATGGGCTTTCGTACCCTTAAACAGAATTTCACTGAACTGATTTCACCTACGGGGTATTTGTGGATGTAGTCAACAGTCAATGAACATAAACATTTTATTTGGCTGGAGAGGGCAGAGAGGGTTTTCTGTAGAAAGGAGTGTGGGGATATGCACTTTATTTGTAGACTGAGGAAAATTTCATGTTTCTGTTTTATTTTAATCCGAAAAAAATTGAGGACACACAAAGTACTCTCAAAGTTTTTAACTGTCTTTAATTCAACAAGACTCACATTTGCATCCAGTGTAGAATAATGCCTATGGAATTATTCAGAAATGATTTTTTCTTGTTCTGTCAGCCCTAGGAACGATAATAACATCTCTGTAGCTATTACAAATATTGATAGTATGCCCTTTTAAGAGGTAAATTTTCTTACCTAGAAGTCTACCAAGAGTTGTTTTTTAAATCATACCCTGTCCTAAATCAAAGTGAGGCAACTATTAACTTTCTGTGTTGAAATGGAGAAGTGGGAAGTATGAAGGCAAGCTCCAGGAGTCTGACTTAATGTGTGACCATTCCCACCCTCTGGGGCTGTGCCCTGTGGATCTATTTTGAGCTTCCAGACTCAAAAGTAAATAATTTTATTTAGCATCTTCTTTATATACTGGTTTGAACCTTAACTTTGTAAGTTAAACAAGAAAATGACATTGCAAGCAGTATATCCTCTTAACTGATTTTATATTCATACACTTTGACTAAGTATTTGACCTTGAAATCATAGGATGAATCTTAGAGATTTTAAATGTATTACTGTTATGGCTAGAAAATAAAACTACATTTTACAGAAAGAAGCTCTTAGATTTATTAAGATTGCTCATCAAGGAGCTATCCGCAGAATAATCTGAAGAGCTTTTCCACAAATTTCTCCAGATAATTTGATTGGATATTTTTATACAAAATGCTTTTAAAAGACTCTCAACTCTGATATTAAATTAGAAGCAACTTTACAATAGGACCTGAACATATAAAACATTTTTGTTATGTTCAAGCAATATTTTGGATAGTTCTTACAATAAACACAATAAATGCTTATTTAATGCATAATTCTTATTTGGAATAAAGTAACATCTAGTGCTGCACACAGTTGGATGATAGCGAATGTTTATTTTGTCTGGGAGCCTCTTTTACAATTGTAAATATAAATTTAATATTCCTCATAATTTAGAATAATTTTAATAATTTAGAATGATTATTTCCCCAGCATTATGTTACACATAATGCAATTATTCCCATTGCATTATGTGTAACAGCAGCATGGTTGTCGATTCTGAAAATAAGAATGCATTGGAGTAGTAAAAAAATGAGCCATGGAGTTTATATGAGACCAAATTATACCACTAATTTTGTCTTAATTTTTTTCCTCATCTGTAAATGAATGAGTTGGGCTAGATTTCAGCTCTAAAATTTTATGAATATTTTTGTAGTTATAAAGAAAAATATATGGACTCTAATTGTATGCTCATTTATCACCCTTTTTAAATTCTCTGATCCATTTAACAATTAGACTTCATACCCATCACTACATTAAAATCAGTCATTCATTCAAAGTTCAACAGTGCCACTGGAGTTAACAAGTACAATTGTGTTTCTTCAGCACCAGTTGAGCAGAATCTGATCAGTTTTTGACAACTTCCTGGCTGATTTTTTGAAAAAATTTAAGTCTCTTTATGACATTGGATGGCATTGAAGGCCCTTTACAGTTTAAGCTAAGCTTTCTCTTTTGCTCTTAGCTCTGGTAGCAAAACCCTTTTCTTTTCCATACTATGCCATGTGCATGTATACTTCCCTCTCATTGCTCACAGTGTTCACTTTACCTGGAAACAACCAGAATCCAACTTTCTCTGGCCCAGATTTACCTGAGTTTCATGGAATCAGAGATTTAGGCTCAGGGTTTATAAGTAATTTAAAAACAGATGCAGCCAGGATTTTACCTCAGGTCTTACTGATTTACTGTGTGATCCCCAAATATCTGAGACAGGTCTCAGTCATTTTAGAAAGTATATTTTGCCAAGGTTAAGGATGCACCTGTGATATAGCCTCAGGAGGTCCTGAGAACATGTGCCCGAGGTGGTCAGGATGCAGCTTACTTTTATACATTCTGGGGAGACATGAGTGCCAGTGTGACCTCAAGGAACTGCTCATTGGACCATTTTGGGTTTTGGATTTTTGGATTAGGGATACTGAACCAGTATAATGCAAATATTCCAAAATTCGAGAAAATTTGAAATCTGAAACACTTCTGATCCCAAGCATTTTGAATAACAGATACTCAGCCTGTTACTGTATCCTAGCATGAACTGTGAGATTCCTAGAAAGCAGTAATGCCCGGAAGAACACAGGTAAACAATTTTCCAAACAAACTAAAAGCAAAAGAGCATAATTGATTCTCTAGTGAGAGGTACGCTTTCATGTGATGTAAGAAGTGAACTTTGCCAGGTGCGGTGGCTCACACCTGTAATCTCAGCACTTTGGGAGGCCGAGGTGGGTGGATCACCTGAGGTCAGGAGTTCAAGACCAGCCTGACCAACATGGAGAAACCCCATCTCTACTGAAAATGCAAAATTAACCGGGTGTGGTAGCACATTGCTGTAATCCCAGCTACTCGGGAGGTTGAGGCAGGAGAATTGCTTGAACCCAGGAGGCGGAGGTTGCAGTGAGCCGGGATAGGGCCGTTACACTCCAGCCTGGGCAGCAAGAGTGAAACTCTGTCTAAAAAAAAAAAAGAAGTGAACTTTATTTTGCCAGTGTCAAAGTCAAAACTTGAGTGAAGATATTGCTATGTTTCATCAAAGTTAAGTAAATATTTCTCTCAGTGTTTTTTCATCCTCTAAATTTTCCTTATTCCAGCTAGAAAAAAAAAAAAAATTAGCCAAAATCAGAAGTCTCTTGTGTCCTAGAAGTTTTCATTGAGTGCTACTTCCTAAGGTAAAAAATGTTGAGTTTGACCAAAAGATACAGATGATCAAAACATTAAAATTATGAAGCAGAAAATATGGCACATATGCAAAGACAGAAAAAAGGTAAGAAAAATTCACTCCCCACCCTCAGTTGGCCTTACTACCAAAAATTACTTCAAAAAGATTTCTTAGTATGACTTCATCTCAAATTTCACATAGGGATAAGAATTCTAGTAACTTCACAGGAAAGATAATCACTTAGTTATCATTTAGTAAGCCCATTCAGAGCAGTGGAGCCAGGTGTCAAGTTCCAAGAGAAATTCCAGGAGACCATCAGTCTTTGGTAGACTTGAAAAGCATTCTTCTGGTTGCTGTCACTTCTTTTCCTCTTCCTTCTTGCACCCATTAGGTTAAAATGAGAAGAAACCAATGACTTTGGCTAGGTTTTATAGCACCTACACTTCTGTCCATTAAGACCTTAGCCCATTTGAGGAATCCTACCCAAGAGCACTCTTACACTACGAGGTTGTGTCTTTTCAGAGATCTTAATGTGCTCCTGGCAATTCAAATTTAAGGCTTTTTATTAAATAAAAAAATTATTTGCCTATTAGGTATGTATATAAGAGTGGAATTGGAATTGCTTGGTTATGTAGTGTATGTTTACTGTTTAAAACTCCGCCAAAGTATTTTCCGAAGTGGGGTACAACTTTACTTCCCTGCAAGCAATGCATGAGAGTTCTGATTACTCATATCTTTGCCAACGCTTGCTCTTGTCAGTCTTTTAACTTTTAGCCATTCTAGTGGGTATGTAATGGTGTGTGTCATTTAAATTTGCATTCCCTAATGACTAATTATGTTGGACATCTTTTCATGTCCCTCTTAGCCATTCAGATATCTTCGTTTGTGAAGTGTTTATTCAAATCCTAAACTCAATTTTTATTTTTGGGGATTTTGCTTTTTGTTTTGTGTTTTTACTGAGTTGTGAGATTTCTCTTTTCTCTCCTTTTTCTCCCTCCTCTTCTCTCCTTTTTTTTTTTTTTTTTGTGGAGATGGAGTCTCACACTGTCACCCAGGCTGGAGTGCAGTGGCCCATTCTCGGCTCACTGCAAGCTCTGCCTCCCAGGTTGATGCCATTCTCCTGCCTCAGCCTCCCGAGTAGCTGGGACTATAGGCGCCCGCCACCATGCCTAATTTTTTGCATATTTTAGTAGAGATGGGTTTCACTGTGTTAGCCAGGATTGTCTCAAATCTCCTGACCTTATGATCCTCCTGCCTTGGCCTCCCAAAATGCTGGGATTACAGGCATGAACCACCGCTCCTGGCCCTCTCCCCTCTTTTTGAGACAGGGTCTCGCTCTGTCACCCAGGCTGAAGTGCAGCAGTGCAGTCACGCTCACTGCAGCCATAAGCTCCCAGACTCAAGCGATCTTCTCACCTCAGCCTCCTAAGTAGCTGGGATCATAAGCGCGTGCCACCACCTCCAGCTAATTTTTAAATTTTTTGTAGGGATGACATCTCCCTGTGTTACCTTGACTGGTCTTGAATTCCTGAGCTCAAGTGATTCTCCCGCCTTGGCTTCCCAAAGTGCTAGGATTGCAGGTGTGAGCCACTGTGCCTGGCCTAGATTTCTTTATTTAGTCTAGATTTCTTTGTTTAGTCTAGATACACGTCTTTTATCAGGTATGTGTTTTACATATATTTTCCTCCAATTTGTGTCTTATTTCTTCTCTTTCTGGGATTACAATTTTACCTATGTTAGATCATTTAGTATTTTCTCACAGCTCTTGTGTTCTCTGTTCCCTTTCTTTCAGTCTTGTTTTTCCCCCTTTGTTTATCAGTTTAGATCACTTTTGTTCACTTGTCTTTATGTTTTTGGATTCTTCCTTTAGCTATGTCCTTGCCGTTAATAAGCTCATCTAATAAATTTATCTCTGATGTTCTGTTTTTTATTCTTAGCATTTTCATTTGATATTTTTTGTATGTTTTGTTTCTCTTTTGCAATCCTTCTTTTCTGCATATTGGGCCCTTTTCCACTAGGACCTTTAACATATTAATACTAGCTAATTTAAAGCTTTTATACAATATTTCCAACATCTGGATTATCTCTGATACTAGATTTGTTGATAACTTTATCTTTTGGCAATGGTTTTATTTTTGTGTTTCATAATTTTTTATTTGGAATGCTGGATAATGCTTTTAAATGAACAGCATAGATTGTGTTAAAGAGTATTTACTCCTGGAAATAGGCTCATCTCTTCTTCTGTTAACTGTGAATGGTAGGGTCAATCAGTAGTTGAGCTATTTTGGATTTTGGTGTTGCTACATTCATTTTTAGTACACCAGGCTTCAGTTTTCTCCAGTAGAAAATAATACTACCTTGTGCTTAGTATGGGCTCTCTGGTACTGGTGGTTTTTCTCAATGTTCCAGCTCTTTTAGGATAGCTTTCATCAGTGCCTGTAGGGTTACACCACAGACAGGGAATTTCTCTCTGTGCTCTTGCTCTTCCCCCAGCAGTAAACTGCTGTTCCGTGTTATTGGATGTGAGGCTTGCAGTGAGGACAGAATGGAAATTTATTAGTTCTCAACCTTAATCTTAGGTGGGCCCTGCATACATGTGTCTTGGGGGTGTGACCTTCTTTGTGTACATGCCTTACCCTTTTATGCAATCAAACTTTGCCTTGTGTCTTCGGAGTCTTGGGCTTTACATGACTTCTGCTAAAGTCTTGACCCAAAGTTTCCTGCTTCTCTGGTGGCTTAAACTTTTGTTTGGTGTGAGAGAGCAGTTATTGTGGATCTCTACACCCTAGAGTAGAAGCAGAACTTCCGGAAAATTTTAATATACTTTTTAAAATGTGAAAAAGGTGGGATGAATTTTTATGGCAAAATATAAGTTCACAAAGAAATACCTATTTATGGCAAGCTGCTTTGTGAAACACTCCTCAGACTGTCTGATATACATATTTCTCTTCTCTGACCTTAGGGGAACTTTTGTGGAAACTTTGAGAAGTACCCAGTCTTAGGCCCAGCAAAAAACAAAGGCAGAAAAACCCACCTTAAAACACTGGTGAGTCATCAGTGAGGCAGACACTTGTAGGTTGACTAACGAAGCACTCATTCCCTAACTCCTCTTGTCTCCTTGTAGAAAGGAGACTGGAAAAGCTAAATATTTTTATTTTTAAAGAATTTTATTTTAAAGAATTTTTGTAATTCTTGGTAGTTAGATTCTGTATAGTCACCGTGAAGGCTGAATAAGCAAATTCTGAACTATTGCTCCTAAGGAAAATATGAACACACACACATGCACATACACATTTCATATAGGCTATATAATACACATTTCATATAGGCTATATAATCTTAATCCTGAAAACTACTCATCCTGGTAGAATCTCTCTTTATTTAACAAGAGAAACTGAGATTCAGGGTGTTAACTGACTTTCTGATGCTGCATGAATAGGTCCCAGATTTGAGATTCAAACTCATTCAACTGGTTCCAGAGCTGGAGCTACTTGCATTACACTGCACTGTCCCCCACAGTCTCTGTCCTCTGATGGTCATCTCTGTATGAGAGCTGAAACAAGAAGGCAGAGTGTCTCCTTGTTAGACCTTAGCTGGGAATACATGCATCAGATACTCAGATTTTTCACTGCTCTGCATGTTTGCTAATGATCGTGAAAACACAGCAAGTACTGATTTTGGGGTTACAAGTAAATTTTGGTGAGTAGGCTGATTCACAAATATGGGATTGCAAATAATGAGAATCAACTGTATTTACTTTTTAAATCTCCCTAATAGTCAGGGATGGTTATGTGACAGAGTTCTTTTGGTTAAAGGTAAGTAATTAAATGTGTGCTGAGGACCTGTTGCTTTTTTTTTTTTTTTTTTTTTTAATAAAAGTGACAAGTGAATGGTGCTGCATCACCCTTTTCTTTCTGATTTAATGTTGATTTGAATTGAAAAGTATGGCAGTGATCCTCTGACAACAAGGTAACAAGTATAAACATGAAAAGCAGGGCTGTAAGGTGAAAAGATAGTGGTCTTTGGTTATAACAATGAGCAGCTAAACCCATCCTAGCAAACACCTATAGACAGTCATTTTAATTGAGAAAAATAACTACCTGCATATTTAAGCTGCTGTTGGTTAAGCTTTTTGTTATTTGGAAAAGAATGGTTTCCTAATTGACAGAGCCAATAATCCAGCTTTTACGTAAGTTTTTTTAAAAATAGAAAGTTAATATATTTACTGGCAGTTGATTATGCTCACTTCTTTACATATGTAATACTTATGTACTATATTAGATAGAAGATTGTTTTAACTGACTCTATTCTTGAGCAGATTTAGGTAACAGTAAATTACCTAAATGCTAAGTTAAGTGCAGTATTGTAGTGCATTTCTTTTGATAATCACAAACAACAATGCAATTAGCAGTGAAATGAATTGTACCAACTTGAACTTTATCTTTCATGACATTATTACTTTGAGTCATTAGTAATGCAGTGCAAAGCTTTTTAAGTTATTTCCAGTTATCTGCAGTTCTCCTAGAAATATTGGAAATACAGAAACTAGTGCTCAAGAATTCCATATTGCTCACTAATGTTTTAGTTATGTAATCGCCCTACTTCTCTTGCAATATATGTGTTGTTCTGTAATTTCATAGGCCAGCAAAACATCTTTGCACATCAGTCGTTCTTGTGCTCTATCAAAACAAGAAAATAATTGTCACTTTACACCCTACAGATCTCCAGGGATGCAGACAGTCTTTGGAATACACTCTAGTCTTTAACTTCTTGAGTGATCAAATAATCTTATATTTAAGTGAAATTTCTCCTTTTATTTGAGGTCATTTTCCCCCTATTTGATCTTCATTGATTATAGACAGTTCATTATTCTTATCATGAAAATAATTTATGTATTATCTATCCCTATGAATAGGCATTGTTACTCTCAGAAAAGAATGAGCATTTTAAGGGACTTGAAGTCTCTTGTTGGCTGTCTCCCTTGAACTACCTGGAGAAGACATCTCACAGAGTTGTAAACACTTTAAGGTTAGGTACCGTCTCTTATCTTTATATCCTCAGCTGTTAGCACATGGCCTTAAATAGGGAGTTTTATACTCATTTGTTGACTATAATTATCTTTAATTTGGATATAATGTTTTGTTTTTTATTTTAGAGTTGGGGTTTTGCACTGTTGCCCAGGCTGGAATGCAGTGGCATGATCTTGGCTCCAGTGGAGCCTCAAACCTCTGGGCTTAAGTATTCCTCCTGCTTCAGTCTCCTGAGTAGCTGGGACTGTCTGGGACTATAGGTGCACACCACCCCACCTGGCTAAGAGTTTTTATTTTTGTAGAGAAGGGGTCTTGCTGTGTCACCCAGGCCTGCCTCAAACTCCTCCCCTCAAGTAATCCTCCCTGCCTTGTCCTACTGAATCACTGGGATTACAAGCACTATACCTGGCTCGTTGTTGTTGTTGTTGTTGTTGTTGTTGTTGTTGTTCTTCTTCTTCTTCTTCTTCTCCTTCTCCTTCTCCTTCTCCTTCTTCTTCTTCTTCTTCTTCTTCTTCTTCTTCTTCTTCTTCTTCTTCTTCTTCTTCTTCTTCTTCCTCCTCCTCCTCCTCCCTTCTTCCTTCTTCCTTCTTCCTTCTTCCCCATTAATTTGTAGCAAATCATGTAACACTGAATTGATCTGGCAATTATATGATCTTTGATAAATCTATGGGGCAGAGACCTGCCTGTTAAGTTGGGGAATATGAAAAGTATCCATACCCTTGAAAGCAAACTGTGACATTACCTTTGTCAGTTCCATGTTTTTGTTTTTGTTTTTTTTAAACATGTTCTGAAGAGTTACACACATTCCTATGTATTTGATGGAATACTGTGGTTGTCATTAAATATTTAGTATGTGTTATATTTGAGACACTGCCTAAGATACAAAACAAACAACAGGCATCATCCTTCATCTCCTGGTTTTACTGTTTTGTTGAGTGATAAAGACATTTTAATTAAATAGTACAGAAATAGTATGTAAAATAGTGTTTAAGCCATGTAAAATGTCTACTTGTGTGATGCTGAAAAAATTCGAGAGAATAATAATGTAGTAGGTCTTTATTAATCAAATGTGTACTGGGTGTCAGTTGTGATTAAAGCACTAAGACAGGCTTTGTGTGTGTTGAGTGGTCAGCAGCTTTGGGGTATGGAGGGAGGGTCAAAGTCAAATAAGACTATTCATGCCTTCAAGGAGCTCTGACTTTATGTGCAGTGGCCTTTAGCAGTAATGGTACTTATGAAAGTGCTTTTGAAAAAATGTGGTTTATGAGAATCTCACACAATTTGTTGTAGAAAAGAAAAAATGCAATAAGATTTCAGAGAGTAGAGATATTTTTCTAGTGTCCATACTCTTAAGAGACTTCTGTTATAGAAAAGTATTGCCCTACATAGAGATCAGATCTCCTGAGGTGGGTGCAGTCAATTGAAAATTTATAATGTGGCTGTGAACTATTCTTTTGGGGCCCAGGAGTCACTTTTATAGTCAGGCCCAGGTATTGCTTCCTTCTGGACAGAGTAGTTCATCAGATAAACATTAGCATGCTAGTCTGTTCTTGTGTCACTATAAAGAAATACCTGAGACTGGGTAATTTATGGAAAAGAGGTTTAATGGACTTACGGTTCTGCAGGCTGTACAGGAAGTATGGTGCTGGCATCTGCTTCTGGGGAAACCTCAGAATGCTTACAATCATGGCAGAAGGTAAAGGGGGAGCAGGCGTCTCATGGAATGAGTAGGAGCCAGAGAGAGGTGGGGGGGCGGGAAACACACACTTAAACAACCAGAGCTCCTAACAATGAACTCACTATTTCAAGGACAGCACCAAGCCATGAGGGGTCCGTCCCCATGACCCAAACACCTCCCACTAGGCCCACACTCCAGCCCTGGGGATTTTATCTCAACATGAAATTTGGAGGCAACATTCAAACTATATCAATTACTCTATTTCAGAGGCAGGAAAATTTTGTGGCGTAAAGGATTTTATAGGGGGTGATTCATATCAAGACCTAGAATACAACCTTTGGATATCTATATTTTTCCTTGTATAACAAATTTTTGTATTGCCTACATATTATACTTCTTTTGTGTCTATGAGTAGTTTTACTGCGTTCATTTTTTTTTTCCTTTGTACTTTACTTTTTTATTCTACCTTCCTCACTTAAAGTTACAGATTTTATGGATTTTTTTTTTGTTTCAATTCAGTATGCATTTCAGGCCTTTTGGAAACTCACCATAATTCACTTATATATAAAAAAGGTTTTTCCCAGCTAAAACAATATTTTTAGTTTCAGGTTTTGCTATGCTTGCAGAATCTATGTGTGTCATGCTCATTCATTTTGATGGAAAATCTCTTTACATCTTGACTGTAGACGTAGTACTTATGTCTTTGGTCATCTAATTTTAGACTGATTTTCAAGAAAACATTTGATCGTGCATTTATTTTGCCCTCCACATTGAAGCACTACTGTTATCCTACTACTGCGAATGCTTGCTGTAGATCTTTTTGTAAGTCCCTTTTAATAGGCCAGAAATTTTAACTGCCTTGTTTGAAGACCTGCTTCATATTAACAATTTTTCAAAATACACATTTTAGTGCGTTTGTATTTATTTGACAAGAACATGAATGTGAGTCTTATCTCAGCCTGCCAAATGGCTATTTAAGAGAAACATTTTGGTATCCTTGTTAATGACCTTGGTTTTAACCATTTGAGAGGTACATGCTATGCTTTATATTAGTTCTTCTGGTACCTACTTTTCAATAGTATTTTAAAGTTCTATTTAATTTCTCTGATGACTGTACCATAAATTAATTATTTGAACCCAGATTTCTTTTGTTAGTTTATAACTCACATTAATTTTTGGGATTGTGAACTATGTTGTGTTATCTGGGTATGTGTAGGTGTGGGTATGTTTTAACTGTGACTTCTGGTTTCTGCCTTCAAGAAAAAAGCTCAGACCAATAATTGTTTTTGAAAAATTCCTGACACAACTGACCTGAAATTTATTAATATTTTACTTTTACATTTTGGAAACAAAGAGCAAGAACAACCAACAAACAAAAAAGTAATAAGGAGAAGCTAACAAATGTGGATCTTACTGTAGTAGCTAAACAAAGAAAGGAATATGAACACTTTAAACATGATAAATTTATGATAGAGTTATGTAGCAACTACACATTTATAATTTATTTAAAACAGGATCTCTGACAGTTCAGAAACTATGTAGATGAATTGTGAGTTGTGGGTGAATCTACATGGTTCTTGCTGGCCTCCATGACTGAAGAAAGCTTGATGTTTAGATACTGGGTGAGGCTAATGATGGCTCTAGATCCAAGGATGACAACCTGTTTCTCCGTAAACCCTTTCTCTGGGATTACTATTTTGATCTGTGCCTCAGATAACTGATAGTGCTAATTGATTTTGGAGCCTAGATGCCTAATTAGGCAGCCAATTAAGTCATTTCGAATAGTGACTTCATGATAAGTAATTTGAGCCAGTTACATTCAAGTGTGCCCAGTAACAATCTTTCACCTATGTAGAGGTGGAATCAATGTCACTGAGTCCCATATTGCATCATTGGAAAATGGGTCTGCTGCATTGACAGTAAGTTAACTACATACAGCTTGATCAAATCTGGTCAGTTCAATAGCATATTGTGCTTGATTTCTTGACAACCTACAAAGAAAGGTGACTGGAGAACTGAACATCTTGGTCATCCCCTTCAGTCGGGAGGAGAGAGTGGGAATGTAGGGACTGGATTCTAACACAACTGCATAGGTCATCTGACATACTACATTATGGATTTTAGAATGCAGCAGTGATGAACAGTCAATCAAATTGAGATGTGTCTTCCTTGCCTTTGGATTTGAGTCCATTTGCTCTGATTTTTTTGATCTTGTAACCACACTTTCTGATGATATAGCCCCACTGACCGACAAGGACCACCTACCTCAGGGTGACTAGTAGTAGTGGAGTGTCTGTTGTTTTCCTATTACCTACATATTCTTGGTGACAGATGCTATAGAATGTGTTTGTATCAGGATATGACCTCTGGTTCTGCACCATCATAATATAAAATAGGTGAGGTGAGTGAGTAGGGTGGGCAATAGGAATATTTCTGGAAGCCATTCCTGTACTCTGACAGCTAGCCATACAAGGAAGTGGTTGAGTATGTCTCACCCCAAATCAAAGGTATCCCCAAGTCATCCCTTCCTTAGCAGGATTCCAAAAATGTGTGATCTAGAAAAGTATTATCCTGTGTAGAGTTCAGATCTTCTGAGGTTGTTGGAGTCAACCCAGAACTTAGAACGTGGCTGTGAACTAATGTTCCTTCTTCTAGTTGCCAACATTTACTTTTATAGCCAGGCCTAGTTATGTGTCCTTCTGGACACTGCAGTTTATCAAGTTGAACATTACCCTATTTCAGTTGCAGTGAGCCGAGATAGTGCCACTGCACTCCAACCTAGGTGACCTAGTGAGACTCCGTCTCAAAAAAAAAAAAAAAAAAAAAAATATATATATATATATATATACACACACACACACACATTTATGTATTTATACACAGTTATATATATAAAACAGGCATATACACACATGCTTATATAATTATATATTTATATATTATATATATTTATATATTATATATATTTATATAAACATGTATATATACATACATATATATACACACACACATATATATATGGTTTTTACCCAGACCAATTAAATGATTATAGATGAGAGGGAAGAAGTGACTCTGTTAGGGGTTGAATTTGTAAAATAATTATATAATATTATAATATTAATATATAAATATATTATTAATTATTAATTATGATAATTTATAAATAAATTACAAATGTGATTCTTTTTTAAAACCCCTAGAGCATGGATGGGTCATGTTCAGGAATTATAATTGTGTATTAATAATTATTAAAATTTCAGAAATAATAATTTTAGATATATAGTTTTTGGAATGCTGATCATGATCTAGAACAATGATTCTCATCCTTGGCTACACACTAAAATAACCTAAAAAGCTTTTTAAAAATGTAATGCTGGCCGGGCGTGGTAATCCAGCACTTTGGGAGACTGAGGCGGGTGGATCACGAGGTCAGGAGTTCGAGACCAGCCTTACCTACATGGTGAAACCCCGTCTCTACTAAAAATACAAAAATTAGCCAGGCATGGTGGTGTGCGCCTGTAATCCCAGCTACTCAGGAGGCTGAGGCAGGAGAATAGCTTGAACCCGGGAGGCAGAGGTTACAGTGAGCCAAGATAGTGCCACAGCACTGCAACCTGGGTGACATAGTGAGACTCCATCTCAAAAAAATATATATTTATATATGTAAAGTATAGACATCATATATATACATTTACATATACACATATGTATATACATACACATTCCTATATGTGTATATACATATGTGTGTATATGTGTGTGTGTGTATATACATACACGTGTGTGTGTATATATGTGTGTGTGTGTGTGTGTATATATGATTTCTACCCAGACCAATTAAATCAGAATCTCTTGGGGTAAGTTCTTGGCATTGGTACGTTTATCAAATCTATAGGTGATTCTAATGTGTAGCCAAGTTGAGAATGACTGGTCTTGTCATACATTATAAATGTATGATCTGATGATACATTATAAATGAATGTTAAATAATATATTGATTTTTGGAGATTGGTCCTAAATATTTTTTTAAAAGAATGTTTCAAAATATAAAAATTGATAACCATTTTTCTTAATTATATGTTGATTAAGCCTCTCCAATTATTATGACATTATTGAAACTCTTTTCTACAATGTTGTATAAAAACATAGTCCATGAAGTTGAATAATAGTTTATGAAGTTGAAAAAAGGACAAGGGAAGGTTTCACCAGTGTTTTAACAGAAATAAATAATATTTTTGCCAGATGATTGCATTTTCATGGAAAATTATTGGAAGTTGCATTCCTTTAACTTATTAATGTTCTCTGATCAAATCAACAGATCAAGTATAGGTGGTAGTTTCTCTTAAGTTCTTTACACATATATCTTGATTTCAACTAGATTATCCAAGTCTCACTTTTTTTTTTTACTAAAACCATAAAAATTATGGTATTAAATCATGAAATTACTTCATTAAGTGTGTGTCAACAAATATTTCACACTAGCTTTGGAACTTATTGTAAAAAGTGTTCTGATAAAAAAATCAAAAACTTCATCATTCTAAAATATATATATATTAAGAGAAAATTAAGGGTTTTAAAAATATATATTTCCTCACATTTATTTATAATTACTATTATAGAATTGGAGAATTATTAGTAATTATACTAATAATACTAATAATAGTAATTATTATTACTAATAATTACTCCAATAGTGTAATAATACTATTACACTATTATTACACTATTGGAGTAATTATT
>NC_045438.1:123692483-123694983 GCF_002776525.5 Piliocolobus tephrosceles
AATAATTACTCCAATAGTGTAATAATAGTGTAATAGTATTATTACACTATTGGAGTAATTATTAGTAATAATAATTACTATTATAGAATTGGAGAATTTTAAAAAGCTCGTTTCTTGTTATACTCATAAACTTACTTGTATTTCTTTGGGTTGACAGATGAACTCTGCAAAGCTGACACTGATTTAAGATTTTTATAAACAAAAATTGCAGAAATTTCTTGAGATTATATTATATTAGCATCAGAACAGAAAATATATATTATTATATTAGTATCAGAACAGAAAAGGGAGCTAGCATTTTGAAATTTATGTTAGTCATTGAGCCTATGCCTTTAAATGTGACAGCAAAGGTTATCGTAAGAAGTGTTTGCATTATATCTTTTGACCACTCTAGAACTCAGGAAGGATGCAACAGTTTTGTTAGTTAAAAAACACTATACAAATGTTGAGGATATCTGCATGACCTTAGGGGACTGAAAGCATTTTTGTCATCCTGTGATAAGAATAAAACCAGGTGGCTGTATTCTGTGGCTTAGGATGTGGGTTTCTTTGTTTCTGATAGTCTCAGACACTGAGAGAAACAACTTCCATATGCAAAATGAGCTGTGTTTTTAAGCATCATGTAGCTTGGTAGCATAATTATTGGCCATTGAATCTTCTGTTGGCTGGGTTTTTTTTTTTTTTGTGACAAGCTATTTTCCTTTTTTTCTTCTTCTTTTTTAAATCCCCTAGAACATAGATGGGTCATGTTGAGAAATTATAAACGTATTATTTACTCTAAGATAGAGGTAATGAGTTTGGCTTTATTCTCCTTGAATCTGAACGTTACATGAATTATTTGCTGTAAGGTATATTTCAAAAATAGAAATTTGCCCATTTTGGGGTAGATTGATAGATATATCATTTATATGTAAGTGAACTTTTACTGGTTTCTTCAACAGAATGCTTCACAGTAGCTTCATGTTAACTCCATTGCCCTAATATGTGGGGGTTTTCCTTAGTACAGTGACCCTGGAATCTCAGTCTTGCCTCTTGGTCCTTTTCTCCTTATTTATCTATAATTGTGTAACAGTGAAAAGGAGGCCTAGCATGACTAACTGTTTTTGTCCCTAACTCCCTATCCTTCATGTCCTCTTTTAGGTTAGCTGCTTTTGCTTATCTTTGTACATAGGCCAAGCTAACTATGGGAGGAATTTAGCTTATAGTTTAAAGCAAGGATGATAATGGTCCCTTCCTTGAAAGGAACTCCTGAGGAGATAAGGAGGATCTACACAGAAGTAACAATGTAGTGTTAAAGTTGAAGCATTGTGAACTGACCAAGGACAAAGACGTTTCAGTCTTCTTTGACCCTCACTGCTGCCCACATCAGCCCCTTCCCTCATCTCCCTTTCCCCCACATAAAAGGAGCCTAAAATTCATATTAACTTAAGGTGGTTCTTTAGGACGCTAGTCCACCCTCTACTTGGTTTGCTGGCTCTCCAAATAAAAGTTACTTTCCTTGCCTCTTGACATCTTGGCTGTCATGTGGCAAGTGGTAAAAGCTTTGAACTTCGTGACATTTCATTAGAAAACAACCTTCTCAATTAATTTCTTATGAAGCAAAGTCTACTTAATATGAGAATATTTATGGTTCAACATATATATTTGAAATAGGAAGTTAGAGCCATCTTAATCACATTCTAATGAGCCCGGTAAGATGCATTTTTTGTTTCACACTAATTTTGTTGTGCTATTTTTTTCAAATCTAACTTTTTTCTTTCTAAGATGACCAGAGTTTCACTCGAAATTGCAGATCAAGCACTACCTTCTCAACGGAAGTCATGTACTGACTGTCCATATATCAGGGTCGTAGGTATAGAGGCCAAGGGAGAGCTTCCCCTTTGCCCTCTGAAGGTTCTCTGAAAATGAGCTGACAGAAGGTAGATTAATAGGGGAAAGGTCATACACATTTGTTTAACAGGTATTACACAGGGGAATCGCAGGAGAATGATTACCCAATAACCCAATGAGGTTTAGATGCTACGTATTCTTCCTCACTGGGGATAGGGTTGAGGGGTGCAGAGCGGTATGTAGGAGTAAATGATTTTTTAGGGGAAATGAAGGAGCCTAAAGAACAATGGCCTGGGACTAAGTCCCTCTGAACTGGAGTCGGGGAGCAGGAAGGTAAAAAGCACAACTTCACTGTGAACAAAGGTTGTCCTATTATGCAGATAAATTCCCTCAGGTAATCTCTAGAAGCTATTCTCAGAAGAATAGATGAAAAGTCTGTTTGAGCATGGTGACTACTGGCTGAAGTCTCCTCTCTTCTCTAGTGGTTAATTGGTCCTGATTATTTGATGAGATTCTTGGGAGGAGGTCTGTTATTTTCTGAGCCACAATATTGATATAAGATATCTTTCTTAGCCCTGATGACATTCTTGGAAGTTTTCTTCTTCCCTTTTTTTTTTAATTGTTCAATCATTTCTTCATTGAACAGACATTGACTAAGCATCATCCTCCA
>NC_045438.1:123699983-123821639 GCF_002776525.5 Piliocolobus tephrosceles
ATTGAAAATGTATAACTTTCATATATCCCAATTGGTTCTTTTGATTTATGACTGACTCCTGAAATCATGAGTAAAAAATGCTAGCTTCATTAAAGAAATCATGAATATTTTAGAATAACAGTTCTCAACCTTAGTTGTACTTTTCTGTAACCATTCTGAGGAGCTCTTAAAAAAAAAAACATTTATGCTGGGGCCCCAATTTCAAATATTCAGATTCATTTTACCTGATGTGTAGCTTGGACCTTTTTAAAAAAAGTTTTCCTATGACTTTAACATTCAACCAGCGTCCGAACCACTGTGCTGAAGCCATCACTCACAGTATCACTGTCTGAATAAGGATGGGAAATTTTACTTAGATATGCTAATATTTTAGCTATATAATACCAAACATAGAGATATTTGGAATTATTTTTAAAGTTTTTTGTCCAGATTGTTAACATTTTTTAGACTTTACTTAACACTGACCAGATAACAACTACCTTTGTATATTCTCACTTTGATTCCTGGTTTATACTACATTCAAAAACATTGATGTGAGTTCAAGTGTGTCTATCTAAACATGGATTTTACATGATTTCAGCTTTTCTTCTACTCAAGCTTTGGACAGATAATTTTTAAATGGTTTTTGCAACTGACAAATTTATCTTCTCTCAAATGATTTGGCAGTGATGCTATTTTGTCAAGTAAATTAACTAATGGAAAAATTGTAAAGTCTTGAGGAGCTCCAGTAGGATTCCATTTCCATTATTAACTTGCTACTGTAGACTGTACATAGTGGAAACTGAATTTAAAAGTCTTATGCAGAGTTTTTAACCTAAATCATTAAACTTTATTTTGTCATTTTTTTTGGTTATGATTTTCCTTTCAACTGTAGTAGGTCATCGATAGCTACAAGTTGGCATTTATGGGCAATAATTGGAGTGAAAATTGACAGTGACACTTCATTTCCACTTTGGACAGTATTTATAATTTGTAACTCATGATGGAGTTATTCTTATATATAGGCAATGTTTGTTCATACCAATGCATATTTGTCACAGGTATGTGTTATAATATTTTTCAAGTTACAACTACTATATACTAATATGTTTAGTAATCCCACTAGTTCACACAAAAGAGAACTGGAAATTTAAGATGTCCAAAAACATATTGTGTACTAAAGGTTTGGGATGACTACATAAATAAAGATGGGAAAACACTATAACTTACAAGCCTGGGCACTGAAATCAGCAAACTTGAATATAACTCCACTACTTAGAGTCAGTCCTGCCAAAATGCAACATATTTGCTCCTAAAAGTTAGCATGCTTTTCAAAATTACACAGTGAAAACCACAGGACTTATGGGAAAATGGGGTTATGGCACAATACTCAAAAACTCAGTGACACATTTAAAAAAGATCATAAGTGCTAAATAGATAAATAAATTCTGCAATATATTTGGCACTTTATATTGAAAAATACCTGAGTTCCCTTGTGGAAGCGGAAAAGGTTGCAGCTTATGAGTTGTGAAGTGGTGGAAAGAGGATTATCTGAAGTCAGAAGGAAAGTTGTAGTACCAGATCTGAATAGGTATCAGTCACAACTCACATCGTGAACTGAGATAGCTGGTTAATGTCTGAGTGTGTGCTTTTGGTGTACTCGTGTATGACTTAGTTCAGTTGGTTCAGTTTTCTGTATTCACCTTATGTTTTTTATGGATGAAGTCACTCATAAGCAAAATGAAATCTGAGTTATACTCAAATTGTTCCCTGATGTATCAGTTGGATTGGGACAAATTTGCATTTTCAGAATAAGTGTTACAGCAGAACTGATTATACCATCTAGTTAGCTTTGGCACATTACTTAACCTCTCAGAGCCTTGATTTTCTCATGTGTAACACAGGAATAGTAGTATTGACCTCATAGGAGTTTGAGGAGGATTAAATGAAAGTCTACATACAAGTTTAAAATAGAATATGGTATATGTTTGTTAAAAAGGAAGGAATTTTCTATAACTCCTATTTAGAAATCATCCCATCTAGAGAAATTAAAAATGTATGTTTTTGTAATTTTTACTTCTTCAGTTAGACATAGATGTTTTATATATAGAGTTGTGTTTTGTAGATAATTTAAGTCTATGTGTGTAATTCAGTTAGTTGTTACCAGCAGTGATGCTTTGCTTTACCCATGGGTACATGATAAAAATACATGATAGGAAGTTAGCATGTTCTTATTGCTTAATTTTTTCTGTAATCATCAATTTATTTATTCAAATAGTACAGTTATTTAACAGCTAGCCAACTGACACTATTTCATCATCTTTCTTTTTTCCCTTATATTCATTGTCTTAATCTTTCATCTTTAGTATTACCATAATATAATCAAATTCTTCTGTCCTCTGCCCCTTTCCTGTTTCTAGCACTAAGATTTGCCTTTATCTTCCCCCAATTCATTCATCCTCTATACCACTGCCAAAGTGACAGGGATCAGGCTAGTTCCTTGCTAGAATTTTCTCCACACCTCCCAGCCACCTCTTCCTATGACACCAGGCACTGAAGCCATCCTAGATGATCTAATTCTTGTCTGTGCTGTTGGAGATGTCTGGATCGTATCTGTCTGGTCAGGTCCCTTATATCCTTCCTTCATGTATCTCTCTCCCACAACAACAATTACACTGTATAATAATATTTTTCACATTTATGGCCTCACTGAAGTCTAAGTTCTTTGTGTTCAGAGATTTTGTATTACTGTCTCTTGGGTCTAGCATATACTGGATGTCCAATCAGTATTAGGGAAATAAGGAAGGAAAGAACAATGAAGAAAATGTAGGTCAGAATGTTTAAAAATTGAACACCTAAGTTCAAGTCAATGAATTAGTTCAGCTTTTATCATTCATTGTTTAATTTCATATTTCTTTTTCTTTTTTGCTGAAAAGAGGACAATGTATTTTAAGTATCTCGACAATATAATGTAGTGGTCAAGAGCACAGTCTGTGAAGCTAGACTGACGACTCCTTGGTTAGATTTCTCGCTCACCTACTTATTCATTTGATGAAGGTCAGCAATTTACTAAACCTCTCAGTGCCATAGTTTCTTTACCTGGTAAATGAGAATAATAATAGTATTTGTTTTATCAACTTACTATAATGAGTAAATAAACTGTTACTGGTAAAGTGTCTAGAATTTTAAGTGGCATATGGTAAATAATAGATGTTACCTATTCTTGTTGTTCTTAATTGTTATGAACTAATGACCTGCTCTTAAGTTGCAAGGACTTTTTTCCTATAACTTGCATTAAGTTTCAAGGACTTTTTTCCTATCATTGCTCTAGAGCGTCTTTGCTTATATCATTCTCTCCTACTTCTGATGTGATGTTTCTTCTCTGTCTTCTCAGTTGAATAAAGAAAATCTTACCAGCTTCAGGTGTGAGTTAGTGATTAAAGGAAATCAAGGCTAATCTACTTCACCCAGTTTTGATGCTTTATAAGGCCAACCACCTTTTGTAGTGATTATTAGGCATTGATTGTATCATTGCTACATATATTATGCCCTTAATATGTTTAGCTATTAAAGGTGAGTAAGAAAATATTTATTTTGTTTTTATTTCAATAGTTTTTGGGGGAACCGGTGCTTTTTGGTTACATGGATAAGTTCTTTAGTGGTGATTTCTGAGATTTTGGTGCACCATCACCCATACAGCATATACTGTACCCAGTGTATACTCTTTTATCCCTTACCCGCCTCCATCCCTTCTTCCTGAGTCCCCAAAGTCCATTATTGTGCCTTTGTGTCCTCATAGTACAGCTCCCACTTATAAGTGAGAACATATGATATTTAGGTTTTCATTTATATATTCCATTTAGTATATACATATATTTTCTTTATCCACTCATTGATTGATGGGCATTTAGGCTGGTTCCATATTTTTGCAACTGCGAATTGTGCTGCTATAAACATATGTGTGCAAGTGTCTTTTTCATTTAATTACTTATTTTTCTCTGGGTAGATACCCAGGAGTAGGATTCCTGGATCAAATGATGGTGCTACTTGTAGTTCTTTAAGGAATCTCCACACTGTTTTCCGTAGTGGTTGTACTAGTTTACGTTCCCACCAGCAGTGTAAAAGTGTTCCCTTTTTACCACATCCACTCTAACATCCATTATTTTTTGATTTTTTATATTATGACCATTCTTACAGGAGTGAGGTGGTATCTCATTGTGGTTTTGATTTGCATTTCCCTGATCATTAGTGATGTTGAGCATTTTTTCGTATGTTTGTTGGTCATTTGCACATCTTCTTTTGGGAATTGTCTATTCATGTCCTTTGCCCACTTTTTGATGGGATTGTTTGTATTTTTTCTTGCTGATTTTTGTCAGTTCATTGTAGATTCTGGATATTAGTCCTTTGTTGGATGCATAGTTTGTGAATATTTTCTTCTACTCTGTGGGTTGTTTACTCTGCTGATTATTTCTTTTGCTGTATAGAAACTTTTTGGTTTAATTAAGTCCCGTCTACTTATCTTTATTTTTATTGCATTTGCTTTCGGGTTTTTGGTCATTAACTCTTTGCCTAAGCCAATGTCTAGAAGAGTTTGTCTAATGTTGTTTTCTAGAATCCTTATGTTTCTGGTCTTAGACTTAAGTCTTTGATCCATCTTGAGTTGATTTTTTGTATAAGGTGAAAGATGAAGATCCAGCTTCATTCTTCTACATGTAGCTTGCCAATTATCCCAGCATCATTTGTTGAATAAGGTGTCTTTTCTCCACTTTATGTTTTTGTTTGCGTTGTCGAAGATTAGTTGGCTCTAAATATTTGGCTTTATTTTTGAGTTCTCTATTCTGGTCTATTGCTCTATATGCCTATTTTTATACCAGTACCATGCTGTTTGGTAACTATAGCTTTGTAGTATAATTTGAAGTCAGGTAATATGCCTCCAGATTTGTTCTTTTTGCTTAGTCTTGTTTTGGCTATGTGGGATCTTTATTTGGTCCCCTATGAATTTTAGGATTTTTTTCTAGATCTGTGAAAAATGATGATGGTAGTTTGATGAGAATTGCATTGAATTTGTAGATTGCTTTTGGCAGTATGCTCATGTTCACAATGTGAATTCTTCCCATCCATGAACATGGGATGTGTTTCTGTTTGTTTGTGTCATTGGTGATTTATTTCAGCAGTGTTTTGTAGTTTTCCTTGTAGAGATCTTTCACCTCCTTGGTTAGGTATATTCCTAAGTATTTTATTTATTTTGCAGCTGTTGTCAAAGTGTTTGAGTTCTTGATTTGATTCTCAGCTTGGTCGTTGTTAGTGTATAGCAGTGCTACTGATTTGTGTACATTCATTTTGTATCCTGAAACTACTGAATTCATTTATCAAATCTAGGAGCTTTTTGGATGAGTCTTTAGGGTTTTCTAGGTATATGATCATATTGTCAATGAACGGTGAGAGTTTGACTTCCTCTTTACCAATTCAGATGCCCCTTATTTCTTTCTGTTTTGTCTGATTGCTCTGGCTAGGACTTCCAGCACTATGTTGAATAGAAGTGATGAAAGTGGGCATCCTTGTCTTGTTCCATTTCTCAGGGATAATTCTTTCCAATTTTCCCTGTTCAGTATAATATTGGCTGTACATTTGTCATAGATGGGTTTTATTTCTTTTAAGCGTATCCCCTCTGTGTCGGTTTTGCTGAGGGTTTTAATCATAAAGGGATGCTGGACTTGTCAAATGCGTTTTGTGCATCTGTTGAGACAATATGATTTTTGTTTTAAATTCTGTTTATGTGTTATATCACACTTATTGAAACCCACTTGATCATAATGTATTTTCTTTTTTATATGCTGTATATTCAGTTAGCTAGTATTTTGTTAAGGATCTTTGCATCTATGTTCATCACGAACATTGTTCTTTAGTTTCCTTTTTTTGTTATGTCCTGGTTTTGGTATTAGGGTGATACTGGCTTCAGAGAATTATTTAGGGAGAATTTCTTCTTTTTCTGTCTTTTGGAATAGTTTCAGTAAGTGGTGTCAGTTCCTCTTTGAATGTCTGATAGAATTCAGCTGTGAATCCATCTGCTCCTGGACTTGTTTTTGTTGGCAATTTTTTTTTATTACTGTTTTAATCTCACTACTTGTTATTTGTCTGTTCAGAGTTTCTGTTTCTTCCTGATTCAATCTAGGATAGCTGTATATTTCCAGGAATTTATCTGCCTTCTCTAGATTTTCTAGTTTTTGTGTATAAAGGTATTCATAGTAGCCTTGAATGATCTTTTCATAGTAGCCTTGAATGATCTGTGG
This sequence comes from Piliocolobus tephrosceles, assembly GCF_002776525.5. Classification (NCBI taxonomy): domain Eukaryota; kingdom Metazoa; phylum Chordata; class Mammalia; order Primates; family Cercopithecidae; genus Piliocolobus; species Piliocolobus tephrosceles. The sequence continues at coordinate 123,706,253 of NC_045438.1, forward strand.
TATCAGTTGTAATATCTCCCATGTTGTTTCTAATTGATCTTATTTGGATCGTCTCTCTTCTTTTCTCAGTTAATCTTTTACTGGTGTATCTATTTTGTTTATCTTTTCAAAGAACCAGCTTTATGTTTCAATTTATTTTGCATATTTTTGTTTCAATTTCATTTAGTTCTGCTCTGATCTTTGTTATTTATTTTCTTCTGCTGGCTTTGGGTTTGCTTTGTTCTTGTTTCCTCAGTTCCTTGAGGTATGACCTTAGATTGTCTATTTGTGCTCTTTCAGATTATTTGATTTAGGCATTTTATGCTATGAACTTTCCTGTTAGCACTGCTTTTGCTGTATTCCAGATTTCAGTGACTTTTGTCACTGTTATCATTCAGTTCAAAGAATTTTTAATTTTTTTTTTTTTTTTTTTTGAAGACAGAGTCTCGCTCTGTCGCCCAGGCTGGAGTACAGTGGCTGGATCTCAGCTCACTGCAAGCTCTACCTCCCGGGTTTACACCATTCTCCCGCCTAAGCCACCACGCCCGGCTAGTTTTTTGTATTTTTTAGTAGAGACGGGGTTTCACTGCGTTAGCCAGGATGGTCTCGATCTCCTGACCTCATGATCCACCCGTCTTGGCCTCCCAAAGTGCTGAGATTACAGGCTTGAGCCACCGCGCCCGGCCTAGAATTTTTAATTTTTTTATCTTTATTTCATTTTTGACCCAAAGATCATTCAAGAGCAGATTATTTAGTTACTATGTATTTGTATTGATTCGAAGGTTCCTTTTGGAGTTAATTTCCAGTTTTATTCCACTGTAGTCTGAGAGGATACTTGACATGCTTTTGATTTTGTTATATTTATTGAGACTTGTTTTGTGGCCTATCGTATGGGCTCTCTTGCAGAACATTCCATGTGCTGATGAAAATAATGTATATTCTGCAGTTGTTGGGTAGAATGTTCTGTAAATATGTTGGTTCCATTTGTTCTAGGGTATAGTTTAAGTTCGTTGTTTCTATGTTGACTTGCTGTCTTGATGACCTGTCTAGTGCTGTCAGTGGAATATGGGAGTCCCCCACTATTATTGTGTTGCTGTCTACCTCATTTCTTAGGTCTAGTAGTAATTGTTTTATAAATTTGGGAGCTCTAGTTTTAGGTCCATATATATTTAGAATTGTGATATTTTCTTGTTGGACTTATTCTTTTATTATATAATGTCCCTCTTTGTCTTTATTATTATTATTATTATTATTGTTATTGCTTTAAAGTCTGTTTTGTCTTACATAAGAATGGCTATTCCTGCTTGCTTTTAGTTTCCATTTGTGTGAAATATCGTTTTCCACTCCTTTACCTTAAGTTTATGTGAGTCCTTATGTGGTAGTGAGTCTCTTGAAGACAGTAGATATTTGGTTGGTGGATTTTTATGCATTCTGCCATTCTGCCTTTTTTTTTCTTTTTCTTTTTTTTTTTTTTTTGAGATGGAGTTTAGCTCTTGTTGCCCAGGCTGGAGGGCAATGACTCAATCTCTGCCTACTGCAACTTCTGCCTTCGGGGTTCAAGCGATTCTCCTGCCTCAGCCTCCCAAGTTGCTGAGATTACAGACATGCACCACCACACCTGACTAATTTTGTATTTTTAGTAGAGATGGGGTTTCTCCTTGTTGATCAGGCTGGTCTCAAACTCCTGACCTCAGGTGATCCGCCCATCTCAGCCTCCCAAAGAGCTGGAATTACAGGCATGAGCCACCACTCCTGGCAATTCTGCATATTTTAAGTGGAGCATTTAGGCCCTTTATGTTCAATACCAGTATTGAGATGTAATGTACTGTTGTAGTTATCATGCTGGATGTTACCTATATACCTTGTTTTTCTTTTCATTGTATTATAGTTTTATAGGCTCTGTGAGATTTATCCTTTAAGGTGGTTCTATTTTGGTGTATTTCAAGGTTTTGTTTCAAGATTTAGAACTTCTTTCAGCATTTCTTGTAGTGCTGGCTTGGTAGTAATGATTCTCTCAGCATTTGTTTGGCTGAAAAAGGCTTTATCTTTCCCTCATTTATGAAGCTTAGTTTTCCTGGATACAAAATTCTTGGCTGATAATTATTTTCTTTCAGGAGGCTAAAGATAGGTCCTCAATCTTTCCTGGCTTGTAAGGTTTCTGGTGGGAAATCTGCTGTTAATCTTACAGGGGAAATTTCCCTCATAGGTTGCCTGATGCTTTTGTCTCACAGATCTTAATATTCTTTCCTTCGTCTTGACTTTAGATAACCTGATGACTATGTGCTTAGGCAATGATCTTTTTGCGATGAATTTCCCATGTGTTCTTTGAGTTTATTCTATTTGAATGTCTAGATGTCTAGCTAGACTAGGGAAGTTTTCCTCAAATAAGTTTTCCACACTTCAGATTTCTCTTCTTCCTCAGGAACGCCAATTCAGCTGTGAATCCATCTGCTCCTGGACTTGTTTTTCTTGGCAGTTTTTTTTTTTTATTACTGTTTTAATCTCACACCTTGATATTTTACGTAATCTCAAATTTCTTGGAGTCTGTCTGCACTTAAAATTTTTTTTTGTCTTTGTCTTTTGGATTAATTTAAAGCCTTGTCTTTGTGCTCTGAAGTTCTTTCCTCTACTTGTTCTAGTCTATTTTTGAAACCTTCTAGTAGATTTTATGTTTCTCTAAGTGTGTCTTTCATTTCCAGAAGTCTTCATTGTTGTTGTTTTTTTTATACCTATTTCTCTGTAGCATTTTTCATCCATATTCTGTACTTAAAAAAAAAAAAATTAGGTTGCTTTTCACCTATCTCTGGTGTCTCCTTGAGTAGCTTAATAATCAATCTTCTGAATTCTTTTTTTTTTTTTTGCGATGGATTCTTGCTTTGTCTCCCAGGCTGGAGTGCAGTGGTGCAACCCAGCTCACTGCAACCTTCTGCTCCCGGGTTCAAGCGATTCTCCTGTGTCAGCCTCCCGAGTAGCTGGGAATACAGGCGTGTGCCACAACACCTGGCTAACTTTTATAATTTTAGTAGAGATGGGGTTCTACCATGTTGGCCAGGCTGGTCTCAATCCACCCGCCTTGGCCTCCCAAAGTGCTGGGATTATAGGCATGAGCCACTGCACCTGGCCTCTTCTGAATTCTTTATGTGGCAATGCAGAGATTTCTTCTTGGTTTAGATCCATTGCTGGTGAACTATTGTGATCTTCTGGGGGTGTTATAGAACTCTGGTTTGTCATATTACCAGAATTACTTTTCTGGTGCCTTCTCATTTTGGTAGACTCTTTCAGTGAAAAAGCCTGGAACTCAAGGCCTGCTGTTCACATTCTTTTGTCCCACACGGTGACCCCTTGATGTTGTGCTCTCCCCTTTTTCCTAGGAATGGGGCTTCCTGAGAGCCAGACTATAGCGATTTTTACTGCTTTTCTGGGTCTAGCCACGCAGTGGGGCTACCAGGCTCCGGGCCGGTGCTGGGGAATGTCTGCTGAGAGTCCTGTGATGTTATCCATCTTCAGGTTTCCCAGCCATGGATACCAGCAACCTGCTGTGCTGGAGGTGGCAAGGGAGTGATTTACACTATGCAAGAGTCCTATATACATATAGATATGTTTAGTGTGCTGGCTTTTTTGAATGCTGATTATGCCAGCAATGAAGTTGTTCTGTGGACAGACTCAGGACCTTTGGTTAGGCAGGGTATTGCAAGCAGTGAAATTAGCTGTTTTCTCATTCTTGGGAGCAGGGTTATTCTGTCATGAGTTGATGTAATTGCCTGAGTTGGGTGGTGCTTTGAAGAAAGCACCAGCTGCGGCAGTAGTAGGGGGATCTAAACTTGCTCTAAGTTGGCCAAGGTAAATATGGTAAGTATTCTGGCTTCTCAGGTGATGGGGCCATAAAGCTCTCAAAAGTTATGTCTCTTGTATTTGGCTACCAGTGCGGGTAAAGAAATACCATCAGGTAGGGGCATGCTGAGGTGGGTCTGGCCTCAGACTGTTGTTGGTTGGAGCTTGCCATGGCCACTATGGAGGATGGGGAGGGGGTGGTTCGCAGGCCAACGGGGTTATTTTCCATAGGGGATTAGGGCTGATTCTGCTGTGTCATATAGTTCCCCAGTGAAGTGAGGGATAGTCAGCAGTGAAAGGCCTCACCCAGCTCCCACGCATTTCTGGAGGCTGGTCTTGTTCCCATAGTACCCCACTCAGACCTTGCCCCAGGCTGATAAAGCAAGCATGGCTTTCAGGCCTCACCCCTCCCAGTCTGCCCACATTGTCGGCATGGGCCTCTGTACTTGTGTCTGTAGCAGTTCCCGTTTGCCCCCCTGAATTCTGCTGAGGTAAATTTGTGCCCAGTCAGAATTATTACAAATTTCAGTTGGGAGCTTCGTTCACCCTGCGACCCCCTCCCTAATTACGCTGACTGCCTTCCCCAAGGGCCCCTGTGGGATATATGAAGGTTGGCTTCCCTGTGCTCCTGTTATATAGACTGGGAGTGCCTGCAAGGCTCTTTCTGCTGCTGCTTCTGCTTTTGTATTTCGTGTGGCTCCCTAATCCATTTCAGCTTTATGTAAGGTAAATCCTTCTCCTGTTATCTGGAGTTTCACATTCTTCAGTGGGGATGTGTGTTCAGATGCAGATTTTCCCTCTCTTACACTTTAGGAACTCACAGTTTTTCTCCTGTCTCATGGAATCTGCAGCAGTGTGCCATTTGTTTCAAAGGATCTGTGAATGCTTTCAGTTTTTCTGGTATGTTGCTGCAGTGCTTCTTGGAGCAAAAGCTTGTGGTGTGAGTCTCCACATGCTGTTCTGTCCATCCAAGTGGGAGCTGCTTGTTAGCCCTGTCTCCTATCTGCCATCTTCCCCTCCTTCTGTCAAGAAAATATATTTTTTAAACAGAATGTGACCTGATGCTTCACCAAAATTTTTGGCACACAACAATTGTTTGTAAAGTATAATAGAGGTTGTTTTATGAAATTAGAACTATTTTCATTTTGTGTTTTTATTGCCAATTATATTTTAAGTGTTATTTACCTGAATATCTTTTTAAGTCATAACACTTTAGCCTCGATTTTAATTTATGAAAATAAAATAATAAAAATAGTGACCTTCATAGGAAGGATAGGCTGCAGATTTAATGACAGTCTGACTTAAAAGGGGGATGGACTTTTAATAAGCACTGCATTTATATACTTGAGGTAGCTAGGAATTTTTTTTCTTCTAAAATTTAAGATGATGGCAGTGCCAGCAAACATGTCAATCGTTAGGGGATTGGATGCTATTCTGACACTAGACTTGAAGTCAGTATTGCAGTAATAATACAAGTGCATTATTGACATTATAATTTACTTAGCTTTTTTCAGATTTGTTGAGGTATAATTTAAATAGTGTAAAATTCACTGTCATAAGTGTTGAATGATTTTTAGTAAATTTATAGAGTTGTGTAATTGTAACTGTAATTCAGGTGTAAAACATTAATCACCTCCCCCTAAAATTCTTTTGATCCTATTTGTACCCAGTCTCTATTCTTATAACTATTCTTCTTGATTGGCTTTCTGTCTTCATATATTTGCCTCTTCTGGGCATTTCATATAAATGAAATCACACACACACACACACAGTATTTTTTCATCTGGCCTCTTTATATAGCATAATGTTTTTGAGGGATGTTCATGATGTATCAATATTTCCTCAGGTTTTGCTGCTAAAAAGTATTCCATTGTATGGACATGCCATATTTTTTTTATGGCATTTACCAATTGATGGACATTTGGGTATTGTTTGCTTTTTTGCCTTATGAGTAATGTAGCTGTGAAAATCTGCATAAAGATCTTTGGACATATGTTCTCTGTTCTCTTGGACGGATTGCTAGGAGTGGAATTGCTCGGAGTGGGTTATATGAGAAGTTTATGTTTTGTGGGGAAAAGAAAGAGAGATCAGCCTGTTACTGTGTCTATATAGAAAGAAGTAGACATAAGAGACTCCATTTTGTTCTGTATTTGAGATGCTGTTAATCTGTGACCCTACCCCCAACCTTGTCCTTGCAAGAGACATGTGCTGTGGTGACTCAAGGTTTAATGGATTTTGGGCTGTGCAGGATGTGCTTTGTTAAACAAGTGCCTGAAGGCACCTTGCTGGTTAAAAATCCTGCCTGTCCCTGGGCAATGGAACATCTCGGTGTACGACCCGATTGTATGCTCTGTTTACTGAGATAGGAAAAAACCGCCTTACGGAATAAGGTGAGACTTGCTGGAGCAATGCTGCTAAAAGGTTTATGGAGATGTTTGCATATGCATCTCAAGGCACAGCATTTTCCTTTGAACTTGTTCCTGTCACAGAGATCTTGATCCATATGTCTTACTGCTACTTTCCTCCCTAAAATGATCCTATTGTCCTGCCACTCCCTTATCTTTTTGATGGTAAAGATAATTATCAATAAATACTAAGGGAACTCAGAGACCGGTGCTGGCGTGGGTCCTCTGTATTCTGAGCACCGGTCCCCTGGGCCCACTTTTTCTTTCTCTATACTTTGTCTCTGTCTCATTTCTTTTCTCAAGTCTCTCATTCCACCTAACGAGAAACGCCCACAGGTGTGGAGGGGCAGGCCACCCCTTCAATGTTTAACATATTAAGAAAATGTCCAACTGTTCTCCAAAACAGCTGTATCATTTTACATTCTCAGTAGCAATATATGAGGATTTTGATTTTTCCACATCCTCACTAGTACTTCTTATTATCTGTCTTTTTGATTATTGTTATCCTAGTTGGTGGGAAGTATATCTCATTGTGTGTTTGATTTGCATGTTCTTAATGACTAATACTGTTGAGCATCTTTTTATTATTTTATTGTCCATTTGTATATCTTCTTTGGAGAAACGTGTATTCAAATCTTACAATTTAAAAATGGGATTATCTTCTTATTGAGCTTTAAGTGTTCTTTTTATATTCTGAATACAAGGCCTCCAGATATATGATATGCAAGTAATTTCTCCCTATTTTTGGCATGTCCTTTCATTAGCTTAATATTGTTTTTTTGAAATGAAAAAGTTTTTCATTTTAATTAAGTTCAATTTGTCAGTTTTGTCACTTAACTGCTGGTGCTTTATAAGTTGGGTGTTTTTGTCCTCAATCTTATATCTTTGTTTCTTGGTTTCTACTTTACTGTCTTTCTGTTAAATAAATATTTTTTAGTTTACCATTTATATTTCTCTGTTCACATATTATTATTTCTTTGTGGTTCTAGGAATTACAATTTGCAAATTTGTTATAATCTGCTGCAGAATAATAATACCTTAATTGTGGTAAAATACTGAAATATTGTTCTAATATATATTCTCCTTCTCTTTTTTGTTCTGTTATTGTCATATAGATTACATTGGTATATGTTAGTATACATAGACATATGGTATGTGTAAACCTGATGTACATTGTTGTAATTGTTGCTTTTCATAATATGTCTTTAAAAGAAGCTAAGGAAAGAAATGTGAAAAAGTATCTTTAGAGAGTTTTTTATATTTACCCCCATATTTAACTTTTTGAGTGTTCTTCTTTTTTTTTTTTTTTTTTTTGCTTGATTGATTTGAGTTATCATGTAATGTCATTTCCTTTCAAACCAAAAGACTTGTCTTAGTATTTCTTACAAGGTAGGTCTTCTAGCAACACATTCTCTCAGGCTTTTTCTTTTCTCTTTTCAATCTATGAATGTCTTTGTTTCTCCTTTATTTTTAAAAAATAGTTTTGCTGGATTTAGAATTCTTAGTTGACATTTCTTTTTCTTTTGACCCTGCTAACATATTCCATTGCTTCTTGTCTTCACTTTTTAAAAAATGAGAAATCAGCTGTTAATCCAATTGTAATTTCCTTTTATGGAATGCATCATTTATCTTATGCTTCTGTTAATAATCTCTCTTTTGGCATGAGTCTCTTTGAATTTATCTTATCTGGAGTTTGCTGAGACTGGATGTGTAGATTAATGTTTTTCATTACATTTGGAATATCTTTGGCCATATTTCTGTAAATATTTTTGTCCTTTTTTTTCTTTCTTCTCCTTCTGAGACTCTCTTATACGCACGTTGGTACACTTCTGTGTCCAGAACACTTATGATGTTCTGTGAGGGTCTGATATTTCTTTTTTATTCATTTTGTCCTCTTCAGAATTGATATTTTCTATACATCTGTGTTCAGGTTCACTGATTCTTTGACAATTCAGTTCTGCTATTGAGCCCCTCTAGTGAATTATTCATTTCAGTTACTGTACTTTTCAACTCCAAAATTTGTTTTTTTAAAAAAGAATGTCTCTGTTGATATTCTGTTTAGTGGATTACTGTTGTTACACTTTCCTTTAGTTTTTTTAAGCTTGAATTTCTTTAGCTCTTTGAAATATTTATAACAACTGCTTGATTTATATTTTGATTGACTCCCTTTTTCCCAGGTTAATAAGTTACTTTCTTGTTTTGTTATATCTTATAATTTTTTGTTTGAACACTGGACTAAGATAGTATTTTGTAGCAAGCAACTATAGTTTTTTATTTTTTTCTCCCCTTAGAGTTATTGTTATTGTTGTTGATTTTTGTTTGTGTGTTTGGTAATTGTCTAGACTAAGTCTGTGACCCAAATACATAGCCACTGATGTCTCTGTTTCATTTTTCAAATGGTTTTATTTTAGGCTTCACTTTTTGGGTTTTTCTTCTGTTTCTTACAGCCTTGTGTTTAGTCAGTTCAGAGATTGTGCTCAAATAGTTTGAATCAATGCTTCTTCTTTCTGCTTATGGATCTGTTTTTGATAATGGAGGGTACATTTAGTGTTCAGGCTGTTAAGTTTTTCATGGCTCTTATTTTCCAGTGGACTCACTGGTGTGTCTTCTGTGTGTGAGCTCACTTTTGTTGGCTAAGGAAGTGTGGGTGGCTGATACTGACTCTGATCTCTGCTGTGCATATTATCAACCTCAGTCAATGCAGGATAATTAGCGATCACATCAATCCCCATATGGATCAATCACCTCCCAGAATTACCTGCTAAATCTCTGGCTTGCCTGCCTGTCTCAGTTCAGGCCATTATATCAAAGTATTATGGACTGATTGGCTTATTAACAAAAGAATGCAATTTCTCATAGTTCTGGAAGTTAGAAGTATGAGATCAGGGTGCCATTGTTTCTGGTGAAAGCCCTCTTGAATTACAGACTGCCAACATTTGGTATAACCTCACATGGTGGAAGGGGCAAAAACTCTCTGTGGTTTCTTTTATAAGGGCACTGCTATGGTTTTAGTATGTATAAAGACTATTCTTGTTATAAATTAGCAAAGAACTTAGCTAAGTTGTGTCCATGCCCTAGGGCTTCTTAAGAGGTGGGATTTAAGAGTGATAAACTAGGTATGTGGTGGAAGAAATTTCTATGCAAAATATTGAAGGAGCTACATGGCCTTTTAACCACATATAGTAAGATGTGAGAAGAGAGAAATAATTTAATTTATAATCAAAAGAGAAATAGAACCTAAAAATCTGGAAAATTTGCAGCCTGGCAAAATAAAGAGTGAAAAAGCCATCTTTAGGAGAGTAAACCAATGATGTGTCCAAGCAACTGTTTGCTAAAGAGATTAGTATATATGGAAGGGAGCCAGTTACTATTCATTAAGACAATGGGAAGATGACCCCAAAGGCCTTTTAGAGACCTTTGAGGTAAGCTAAGACTCTGAGGGCAAAGTTTCTAGCAAGATGCCAGGGAGACTTCAGTCTTCACTGGCCTGTGCTGCCTTGGCACTCTACTCTTCTATTTGTGGTTTAGTGTTTCTTGGCCACCTCAGCTATGGCTCAGGCAGGCTCAAGTGCTGATTATGCCACTACTCTAAAGGTACAACCTGTAAACTTTGACAGTGTCCATATGGTGCTAATTCTCCAGGTACACAGAATGCAAGACATTTGGTGCCAACGTGATCCTTAACCCGATTGCAGTGGATGTCATGGACACCTGGAGGTCCCAGAAAAAAACCTGCTGTAGGGGCAGAGTTGCCACAGAGAGTCTCCACCAAGGCAGTGCCTAGTGGAGCCGTGGGAACAAAGCCACTGAAGATAGTCCCCACAGGGTAATTCCTAGTGAAGCCTTGGGAGTGGGGATGCCTTTGAGAATCCAGAGCTGTAGAGCTACCAGCGTGCAAATCCATCCTGGGAGAACTAAGACTTAATGTTGTTTTCCCTGTTGGATTTATAGACCTACCTGGGACTAGTTACTGTTTTCTTCTTTCCTGTCTCTCTCTCTCTGGAAATGGGAATGTCTGTCCTATGCCTTCACCCTCATTTTATTTTTGCAGTACTTGTTATTTTCATAGGCTCACAGCTGGAGAAGAATTTGCCTCAGTATGTATCATGCCTTGAGTCTCACCCATATCTGACAGAGATGAGGCTTTGGGCTTTTGAGTTGCTACTGGAATGAGTTAAGACTTACGGGCTATTGGGATGGAATGAATGTGTTTTGCATTGTGAGAAGGACTTGCATTTTGAAGGCTAGTGGCAGAATGCTGTGATTTGAATGTATCCCTAAAAGTTCTTGTGTTAGAGACTTCATTCCCAATGCAACAGTATTGGGAGGTTGAGCCTAATAAGAGGTGATTAGTTCATGAAGGCTTTGTTGCCCTGAATGGATTAATGTTGTTATTATAGGAGTGGATTAGTTGCCATGAGAGTGTGTGTTATAATAGTGAGTTCAGCCCTCCCTTGTTTCCTTGCACTCTCTTGCCCTTTCATCTTTTGCTATAGGATGATGCAGCAAGAAAACCCTTACCAGATGCCAGTCACTTGACCTTGGGCTTCCCAACCTCCAAAACTATAAGAAAGAAATATCTGTTCTTTATAAATTACTCATTCTCAGATATTCTGTTACACTAACATGAAATCAGCAAAGACAGGAACAAACTTTATTAATGAGATTACCTCCCAAGGGCCCCACCTCCTAATACCATCACATTGGGGGTTTTTAATTCAACAAAAGAATTTTGCAGGGATCCAAATCTTCAGTTTATCGCACTGCTAATCTGTTTCTTGCCAAAAGAAACCTCACTACTTCAGGCGAGTGGAGGTGCTGGCACTCCCTGTTCATGTGCCACTAATATTGGCACTTTAACTGACAATACTAAATCAAGTTATCTCCTCTTTAGCAACATGAGCAGAATTTTTAGTTATCACCTCCTGCTTTCTCCTGATTGAACTACCATATAAATAGATCTGGGGGTGTTGTCAGATGTTCCAGAAAAAGTATCCACAGACTCATGCTATTTTACCCAAAATTCAGTAGTTTCATGAATAATCACATCTCAGATTTTTGTAAGCCTGTGGTTGGTTTTCTGAGTGCTGAAACTTTTTTTTTTTTTTCAGTTTTGCCAAGATTTATATTTTTGGGGAAATGGCAGAAGATTTGTTGTCCTCCCGTCAGGGAGGACTGGATCAACCTCAGCATTTTAACTAAGTATCTGGTGTGGTTTATTTTCAGTTCTACAATGATTAAAATGTAAAAGATAATCAGAAGTTGAGTTTTGCTTGGCTGTCCTCTCCCACATCAGAATATTCTGTAGTTGAAAGAACAGTTCTGCTGGGGAAGGAAAGGGCTTCATTAATTCATATTTCAAAACACTTTTTGAACATAAGACTGCAGGAAACTAAATATCTTGGTTGGAGATCTGAACATGTAATATGGAGTATTAGCAAGAAGAAAAGAACTTTGTTTAGAGTCAATTTTTTCCCACAAGTTTAGAACTTTGATACTGCCTTCTCACTTTGTGTGCTAAGCAGTCTAAGCAATTAAGTGGAATTGGGCAAGAAATAAGCATGTCAAGGTCGTAACTGTTAATTTTGTCTGTATGTTTACTTTTAAAAGATTACTCTCCTTCTTTATCCCTTTATTATTCAAGTAGTGTCTATTCATGGGAGGCAATATTTGTACTGGTAAGAGCTCAGGATGTGTACTCAGACAGACCTAGATTCAAACACTTACTACTTTTGTCCTCTTGGATAAATCATGTGACCTCTGTCTTAGTTTCCTTTTTTGTAAAGGGGGTGACAATAATAATACCATTTTATGTACTTGTATGAGGATTGAATTAGATCATTTCTATTATTGTTACTGTTCTATTTCTGGACCAACACTAATCTGGACAACAAGTGTTGAATCATTTTGCAAAGTAAGGAGATTTTTTTGTAAGAATAGAATCACTTCCTAAATTTGCTTTAATAAATTCAGATGGGTTATTTTCCGTTGGGTTCTTCTAAAGCATAGTGCACTGGCATATTGGAAGAATCATCAATAAAATATAGTGACATGATAATCTGCTAAGTCTTTTGTAGAAATATTACTAAAAATTGCTATCAAAATGTAAGAGAATTTAATATTTAAAATGTGTTGGTTTCAGGAAAGGTCTAGTGGTCAAAGAGAAATGTAAGATAGCAGAAAGAGATTTGCTTTTCTATCCTGTCATTTATTTTGTTGGATAGACTTTGAATTGGGTTATCAAGCAGTAGGAAAAATATTTAAAAGTAGGTTTGAAGTAATCTTTTGTAGCAATTTTTAAAGGGAATAGGGAACTGAAAAAGGTCTTAGAATTTAGCTTATTTTATGTATCAGGGTTGATGGGAAGTTTACAAACAGTTCAACAAAGCAGTACTTCCTATCTCTCAGTTTAGACTGCTTCCAGAGAATGCAGAAATTTAATTTTATAGGAATTCTGGAATTGCCAGTACCAGGAGCAGGAAAATATTGTGCTCCTTCTCTTATTTGCAGTTTAGCTTTCTGCATTTCCAGTTACCTGCTATCAACTATGGTCCAAAAATATTAAATGGAAAATTCCAGAAGTAATTCTTAACTAATGTACTGTTCTGAATATTGTTATCATTGTTATATTATTAGTTAATATCTTACTGTGCTTAATGTATAAATTAAACTTTATCATGGGTATGTATTTATGGGAAAAACAGTGTATGTTTAGGATTCAGTACTACCCAGTTTCAGGCGTCCACAGAATGTGGGAGAATCTCAAAACATATTTCCCATGAATAACGGGGGACTGTTGTAAACCCACCATTGTGCCAACCAGCCTGAATATTTGGGGACTGTAGTTACAATGAAATAATACTTAAGCTATAATTTACCTGTTTTTCTCTATTCGTGTTGGTTTTTGTGAATAATATTTATTTTTGATGGTTAGCTACAGTAGTTAAAAGTTAACAATGTTAGATTTTCTTCTTTTTTCATATTTATACATTGAAATTCAGGTCTTCCATCAATCTGAATATCTTTTTATATGTGATGCAAGGTAGAGAGCTTTGGCTTATATGGTAACAGTTTGACTTTAATGGCTTCCTTTATCAAAACTAACACATAAGCTGTTAATGTGTATGTTAGAAACCCATGTATACTTGAGATACAGTGGTTACGTATAGGCTTGGAAATAAATATTAAGTTATGCTGTATCGTGGATAAGATGTGTTGAGAGTGAAAAGATTTTTAATTTATTGTAGACTGTGATTGTGAATCATGCATGAATTAATTAGGCAGAACATTGAGGAAAAAACTCATGTGATTTTTCTTTCTGTTGCCTTATTTTGCCGTATCTGGAAGGATGAAACAGTAGGTTTAAATTATCATACTTTAGAACATAAAGCAACCTATAATTTAGCCCAGTATCTCATATTTACATCTGAGGAGACTGAGCTTCTTGCAGGGCAAGTGATCTAATCAGGATCATGGAGAGAATAGCAACAGCACTGAGAGAAGATACCTCAGATCTTTAAGTCCTAGTCCTCTGCTCCTGCTTGCTACTTAAAAGTGTTCTTGGCCGGGCGTGGTGGCTCACACCTGTAATCCCAGCACTTTGGGAGATGGAGGCTGGCAAATCACCTGAGATCAGGAGTTCGAGACCAGCCTGACCAACATGGAGAAACCCTGTCTCTACTAAAAATACAAAATTAGCTGGGCGTGGCGGCGCATGCCTGTAATCCCAGCTACTTGGGAGGCTGAGGCAGGAGAATCGCTTGAACCCGGGAGGCAGAGGTTGTGGTGCGCCGAGATCACGCCATTGCACTCCAGCCTGGGCAACAAGAGCGAAACTCCATCTCAGAAAAAAAAAAAAAAAAAAAAAAAGTGGTTTTTTTCTTGTTTTGTTTTTTAACTTTGTCTTTTTCCTGTAAGGTATGCTTTCACCAGTGTGACTCTTTAAAGTTCAAAAGATAAAGGATACCCTTAAATTACTTCATATGAGAATTTACAGTGAAAATGTAGTAGGAAGTACAGATACATGGACCTACCATCCCAGTAGCTACAGAGCTAGGCCTCAAAAATGATAGGAATAAACTTGTATACAAATGTTCATAGCAGCATTATTCATAATAACTGAAAGGAGGAAAACAATCCGGAGGTCCATCAGCTAAATTTTATTATAAGTAAAATGTGGTATATTCATACAGTGGAATATCATTCAGACATAAAAAGGGATGATGTAGTGATAACATGTTACAACATGGATGAGCCATGAAAATGTTGTGTTAAGTAAAAGAGACAAGATACAAAGGCCACATATTGTATAATTTAATTATTAAATATCCAGAATATGCAAATCCATAGAGACAGAAAGTTACCTGAGTCAGGGAAGAGGATGGGAGAGGGAGTGAGAAAGGGGAATAACTGCTAATGGGTAGACAGTTTCTTTTTGGGTTGAGGAAATGTTTCAAAATTAGATTAATGTGATGATTTCACAACTCTGTGAATATCCAGAAACTTACTAAACTGTACACTTTAAATGGGTGAATTTTATGGTATGTTTATTATATCTCAATAAAAGTGTTAAAAATAATCTTTAGAATATTTTGATCACTTAGCTGTCTTGTGCCAGTTTGCAAGTGGCTTTTACCAATCATTATGCCAGTCTTAACACTGCTTTTTTGTGTGTGTTTTGACTCATTTCTATTTATTTATCCTTATTTTTCTCCTGCAGTCTTCCTCTCCATCCCTTCCTAAGTTCTTCATTCAGAATTCCCCCAAAAGAGAATATCCAATTGATTGATTGATGGATTTTTTAAAAATTCCATAAGTAGTAGACATTTTCTCTTTCTGGCATATGATAGTGATTTTTTCGTAGATTTTCATGATAGAAAGTTTATTTTAAAATAAATTTATTAAAATGATAATAAATATTGACATACAAAAATTAGTAGCTGCCTAACTAGTACAAAAAACAGCGCAAGTTGTGAAGGTAGTAATTAGATGACTGACATTTAGTCCATACAGCTATCTAGGACAGGGGGAACTTCCAGTAAATGATCTTTAGCAGTCCAGTTTCTCCTTATCGTAAACATGAAATTATTGCTTAATTATCTACACAAGGAAACCAAGAATTTGAAGTGCAAGGCCACATAACTGGAAATTTGTTGAACAAGGACTTGGTTCCAGATCTTCAGTATCCTATACTAAGCCTTTTTCATTAATGGGCACCATTGTCCAGACTGCCAAATGAAAACTTCTTTATCCACCAAAGATCCTGTGTAGAACATACAACAGTAGTGAGTAAATAGTTAAGATAACTATTTACTGAGTGACAGAAGGAGATTCTGTCTCGAAAAGAAAAAGAAAAAAGTCTTTTAATAGAAAAAAATACTTTTCATTCTATAGACTGGACTCTTGTGGATAATTATAGTTTCTCTTTCTTTTTTTTTTGAGACAGAGTCTTGCTCTGTTGCCAGGCTGGAGTGCAGTGGTACAGTCTCGGCTCACTGCAACCTCCGCCTCCCGGGTTCAAGCGATTGCCCTGCCTCAGCCTCCTGAGTAGCTGGGACTACAGGCGCACGCCACCACACCTGGCTAATTTTTTGTATTTTACTAGAGACAGGGCTTCACCATGTTGGCCAGGATGGTCTCGATCTCCTGACCTCGTGATCCGCCCACCTCTGCCTCCCAAAGTGCCGGGATTACAGGTGTGAGCCACTGCACCCAGCCAATAATTATATTTTCTAACACAGTTTACTTCAGCTTGTGAGCTATTTTTGTGACTTTTTCACTAAGAAAACTGCCTTGATTCTCTTATACATGCAAAGCCCAGTCATAAGGATTGGGAAAGCCAATATGGCTGTATTATTACCAGACAAAGTAAACTTCAGAATAACAAGCAGTATCAGTAATAAAGAGAGGTATAATCAAGAGTCTGTCAAGAAGAAACAGTAGTCCTAAATATTTGTGTGCCTAATAAGAGAGCTTCAAAGTACATGAGGGAAAACTGACAAAATAGGAGAAATTTTGAAAATTCACACTATGATAGTAAACACAGCCTATCAGAATGTATTAGATGAATCTAAAGCTATGCCTACAGAGAAGTTTATAGCTCTAAATGCTTATGTTAGAACAGAAAGAAAAAGTTTAAAAATCAGTATTTCCTCTACTTTAAGAAGATAAAAAAAGTGAACATTGAATCCAAAGTAAATAGAAAATAGTAAACATGAGAGTAGAAATCAGCAAGATAGAAAACAGACAAGAGAAAAGTCAATGAAAATAAAAGTCTCTGAGAACATCAAAAAATTGGTAAATTCCTAGCTACATGAAGGAAAAAACATAAATTACGAGTGTATGTTTGAGAATACTAACTCTGGATTCAGAGTCTTTGTTTGAATCACGACAGGTAATTTTACCGTATTTGTGACCTTAGACAAATTATTTAATCTCTTAGTGCATCATTTTTCTTATCTGTGAAGAAGAGGTAATAGTACCTACCTCATAGTATTGTTGTGGAGTTTAAATGATTTAATGATATCAGGTGCCTATGAAGTGTATGATGACAGTGTTCATAGTTGTTTTATTTATTTATTTATTTATTTATTTATTTATTTATTTATTTAAAGACGGATTCTTGCTCAGTCGCCTAGGCTGGAGTTTGGTGGCATGATCTCAGCTCACTGCAACTTCCACCTCCCAGGTTCAAGCAATTCTCCTGCCTCGGCCTCCTGAGTATCTGGGATTACAGGCACACACCACCACACCCAGCTAATTTTTGTGTTTTTAGTAGAGACGGGGTTTCACCATGTTGGTCAGGCTGGTCTCGAACTCCTGACCTCGTGATCTGCCTACCTCTGCCTCACAAAGTGCTGGGATTACAGGCATGAGCCACTGTGCCCGTCCCATACTTGTTATTTTTATTATTAATAATATTGGCTTTGGAGGGAAAACAGCATTATTCAAGTCAGGTACAGAGTGGAAGTCAGAATTTTCAGAACCCATGATTTCTTGTATCAGTGTAATATTTTTTAGGCAAGCTTTTTCCAGTTTTTCTCCTCACATCATCTCTTCCCCCTTTTTAAAGAATGAACTAAATTACAGAGATATTTAAACTTTAGAAATTGTTATGGAATCCTTCAAAACACTTTGAAGTCAGTACAGAAAAGATATACAGTACCTATTTTATCCTAATTTCCCTCAGTGGTTATTAGTGTGTATCTTTTATTCTAAATTCCAGGCTTCATCCTTAGAGGATAGGCATAGTCAGTGTCCTTAATCCTTACATTGCTAATACTGTTCTTCATATCTTTTGGGGGAACCCTTAATTATCAATCCCAGAACATTCTATAAATCTTCATTAGGAAATTCCTTCTGAACTTTTGCTGAAAAGTAGTTACTGTGCACTGTGTGTATAGCAGCTGTTTGCCTAAGTTAAAAAAAAATTGACCGTTTTAATTTGTTTTAAAAATATCCACTGGCACTGGTTCTCATTACAGATGTGTGGTTGTAACATTTCATTTTTTAAATGTGTATCCATCTTTTTTCAGTTCTAAAGGAGTCCAAAGAAACCATCTAAAACCTTAAAAATAACCACTAAACCTACAATGTTTTCGGGTTTTAAAAATTCTCAAGGGAGGACATTTTTTATCTTGGACTTAAGCTTCATACAGGGTGGCCCATTTAAAAGAGGCCCTGTATACAGCCACATTATTAAATGGGAACTGTTTTAAATGGGCCACCCTGTAAATCAGAGGGTTTTTTCTCCAATGGATATTTATTTCTTTGCACACTTCTGAGTTTAGTGCAAGTTTTCAGTTACTGTACTTGATAGGCAGCCCTGAAATTTAAATTTGGGTATCCAGGTGACATTGAAATGCCCAAATCTGAGTTCAGAGACATGCAGAAGCTTGTCGGTTCATATTTTAAGAGATCGTGTTTGGGTCTCAGAAAACTTGGGCAACATTCTGTGTGAATCTCCTTTTTCAAAACTTTTGGGAAAAAAAATGGATGAAATACAAATAAACTGAAAATGGAAACTTTTAATGTAAAGAGTAATACAATTTTGGACTTTCTTTTATTGGAAGTCTTTTAAAACCGGAAAGATTTTTTTTTTTTTTTGGTAATAGTTTAAGGTCAGTCGTTCTTTATGTTTTTAATGCAGTATTTCAAACATAAACTATTGTGTTCAGTTACCTGAAAAATAAATCAGTGTTAGAAATGAGAGTTTACTGGAGCCATAACCTGATCCAGGTTTTGCTGAAGCCCACCCTCAAAATTTGTAGGACACAGAACAAGAGTGTGAGTGGAGACCCATGTATCATATTATCATAACTATCCCTGAAATCACAAATCAAAACAGGAAGAGATGCAAGAAAATGGATATGTTGCACTATTGAAAATGGTACCTTATAATGCAAAAAATTGCATCCATACTCTCTGAGAGGAAGATTTGAGACCCCAAGCATTTCTACCGCTTAATTTTCCCCACTCTCCACAGTAGCATGCATTTGCCATCAATAGTAATACAACCCAAAAACCAAAGAAAATTTGGTTCAAAGTATTGTAGAAAAAAAAATTTGGTAGTCATATTATGTTTGGTAGTCATATCATGCATAAAAAGTTGGTTGAATTTTAACATGACAATTTTAATTCATGGTTTAGTTTGGACTTAATATTTTGTTTATTCATTAAATGATGGCATGTTATTTGATTACTATAGTGATAGAATTACAAAGTGAAAAACACTCCTAATACATTGATATGTTTGTGTATTCGTTTCCTAGGGCTTCCATAACGAAGTACCAAAAACTGGGTGACTTACAGCAGCAGAAACTTACTGCCCACAGTTGAGGGTGTTAGACATCCACAATCAAGTGTCATGTTCTCTGAAGGCTCTAGAGGAGAATCCTTCCTTGTCTCTCTTAGTTTTACGTGTTTGCCAGCAATCCTTGGTGTTTCGTGGCTTTTAGATTCATCACTTCAGTCACATTACTGTCATCTTCCTCCGTCTTCATATTGCCTTCCCTCTGTGTGTGTGTGTCTGTGCAAATTTCCACTTTTTATAAGGATACCAGTCCTACTCATCTACAGCCCACCCTAATGACCTTGTTTTAACTTTATTATCTCTGTAAAGACCCTATTTCCAAATAAGGTCGTATTCTGAGGTACTGGGGTTAGGATTTTTAGACATTGTTTTTGGAGGGACACAATTCAACCTATAACAGTTTTTTTATATTATTTTAAACAGGAATATTCAATATTTTAAAAATTGGTAAGCTGTACAGTTTAAAAATAGTACAAGTTTTCTTTTTTTTTCTTTTTTGAGATGGAGTCTCTGTCAGACAGGCTGGAGTGCAGTGGTGCAATCTCAGCTCGCTGCAACCTCCGCGTCCCGGGTTCAGGGGATTCTCCCACCTCAGCCTTCCAAGTAGCTGGGATTACAGGCACGCACCACCATGCCCAGCTGATTTTTGTATTTTTAGTAAAGTGGGGGTTTCATCATATTGGCCAGGCTGGTCTTGAATGACTGACCTCAAGTAATCCACCTGCCTCGGCCTCCCCTAAGTGCTGAGATTATAGGCCTGAGCCCACCGTGCCCAGCCAGTACAATTTTTCAATTGTACTCTTACAATTTAAATAAGAACATGAAATTGATTGCTTGTTTTCTGTATATTTTGACAAATTTAGTGTTTTTTTTTTTAAAGAGTGGAACAGTTTTCTTGCAGTTACTAAATAATATAATAGCTACAGTAAATGAGTTATCATCATCCTTCGATTAACTCAAGCTCTTACATACTTCTTTAAAAGAAGTTCTTGATTATTTGAATATGTTTTCCTTTCTCTCCTCTCTGAACAGTGGCAATTATGGTCAGCTACTAGTCACTCTTAATTCATATTGTTTGATACTGGTGTTTGATTATACCAGGGATTGGCAAACTGTGGCTTGAAGGCAAAATCCACATAGCTCCCTGTTTTTGTACAGCCTGTATAACCACGAATATTTTTTACATTTTTAAATGGTTGGGGAAAAAATCAAAAGATGAGTAATATTTCGTGAGATGTAGCACTTACATGAGATGAAATTATGTGAGATGCAGAACTCAGATTGCAGTGACCATTCATAAGTTTTACTAGAACTTTAACTGTTTGACCTTTTCCAGAAAATATTTGCTGACCCTTGGGTTACACCTATAGTTTTTTTCCCAGCCTGTTACACTTCACCACACAGGTTAAAAAAAAAGAAAAAAGATAGAAAATCTTTGTTTCGTTTTTTGTATGGTACAAATTTTTAATTGTACTTTAAAAAATTATACAATTTAGTGGCTGAGTGCAATGGCTCACAGCTGTAATCCCAGTACTTTGGGAGGCCTAGGTGGGAGGATCACTTGAGACCAGAGGATGGAGGCTTCAGGGAGCCGTGATCACAACACTGTACTCCAGTCTGGGTGACAAAGCGAGTGATCACAACACTGTACTCCAGTCTGGGTGACAAAGCCGTGATCACAACACTGTACTCCAGTCTGGGTGTCCTATCTGGACAAAAAAAAAAAGAAAGAAAGAAATTGTACAATTTCAAATTCACACTTAAAAAATTGATAATTTTTGTATTGTCATAGTACAATTTTAATTAAGTTAGATTAACTGAGAGTTTCAAGTGTGCTTATTTGTATCTCATTTACCAGTGTCGTATGTACTAATTTTGGAGTTCACAAGGACTTGGTGTTTACATTTGCATTCCTCAGCCTTTAGGAGAGGACTTTCATCTTGGTTGATGTTCAGTGAATATTGTTAAAGTGAATTAAGTTTATATGCAAATGAAGATGGCTATGTATATATGTGGTAGAATTTTAAATCAGAAAACCCAATAAAGAAAATAGGACTAAATTTATGTAGTATTCCACTTAAGTGTCAGCTTTTGGATCTAGCGTCCGTTAACTAATAGGGTATTAGAATATTTATTTACCTGTTGTAAAGAAATTTACCCTAGGTTCTCAAACATGTTAATGATGAAGCTGAAAATAGAACATGTAGACTCTAAATGTCCACCCTTCATTTTCAGTGTAGAATTCAAAATGAAAGATTCTAGCAATTTGTGGATGATTATTCTTGTTCATTGGGTCTGCAAGCACAGTATTCAGTATGATATAAACTTAGAAAATAGACATGAAGTTCCTCTCGTTTAATTTGATATATCTTCTAATATGAATTCTGTTCAACAATACTCTCCAATTTTTCTTTTTTAATTAGAAACAAAATGTTACAGAGGTAGGAGCAATTCCATCTTCTATTTTTGGTGTTTTAATGTTGTATATGGTGATTTATCCTTAAAGGTTAAGTTTGTTATCAAGTCATAGGGATAAAGTTAGTTACCAAAATAAAATTAATGATGGTGAGTTTAGTATTCTTTCAAAGTCTGATATTTTGTTTTGTTAGCAAATAGCTTAAAGAGACATTTTAAATATCAATATTTTATTTTAAAACATTTTTTTCTTATTCCTTAGATACTGTGAAATTATTCCTAAGTTTTTGAGAGAGGAAGTGTATAAGGGCTTTAACTATTTAAAGTATGTGTGATTTTAAGAAAATTGAAGTAGTTATACTGAATTGAATCCATGTTTTTTTGTTATGGATTATTCTTATAACGTGTACTAAAAGTGCTACAGGCAGCCTTGTTGCTTTTCCACTCCCTTGCCAAACCCTTGCTCCCAACCCCAGCCCCATGTCTGGAATAGATATTGTAGGCTCTAGCATTTAACAGCATAATAAAGATGACACATGTGTGAAAATATAGTTATGGTAGTAGATTAATTTTGCATTTTCTTTTTTAAAGTTAATATATGTAGAAAATACAATTCCTTCATTTTTAATTTTTCTTTCTTTCTTTCTTTCTTTTTTTTTAAATGAAAGATCTCTTTCACTTAACTTTCTTTACTCAGTTTTAAAGAACACATCTGGCTAGGTGCGGTGGCTCACGCCTGTAATCCCAGCACTTTGGGAGGCAGAGGCGGGTGGATCACGAGTTCAGGAGTTTGAGACCATCCTGGCCGACATGGTTAAACCCCGTCTCTACTAAAAAAATACAAAAATTAGCTGGGCGTGGTGGTGGGTGCCTGTAATCCCAGCTACTTGGGAAGCTGAGGCAGGAGAACTGTTTGAAGCTGGGAGGCAGAGATTGCAGTGAACAAAGATCGTGCCACTGCCCTCCAGCCTAAGCAACAAGAGTGAAACTTCGTCTCAAAAAAAAAAAAAAATCTATAAGTAGAAATGAGTTCTGTGAGTTTACTGAAGAATTGAATAATGCATTATGAACAATTTAATTTGAAATGTTAAATATTGTTTTGAGTCATTTAACTATGAAAGATATACTTGGATAATCACTCCGTGGCATAATTTCATAGGTTTTTGAAATCTTTGGAATGGCGGGGAAAGGGAAGCTCTTGCAGCTGAGAAAACCCAGATTTAGTAATCTGATATTATAATTCCTTGTCAATACTCAGAAAGTCAAATTGTTTACATTTGTTTGAATCCTGGAAACCTCTGGTCCCCAGGACATGCAGAGCATCGCAATTTCCCTCTTTCCTCTAGAGTTGTCCAAGCATTCTCTCTGTAGAGGAAAAGGGGACATTCTCCAAAGGCTTTGAGATAGGAAATTTGTTCACCATAAAAGAAGCTCTAATTTTTACTCTTATAGGATCTAGAGGTTATGGAAATTAGAGATCCTGGATGTGGAGAGTTACTGGGCTAAGATTTTTGTGGAATTTTTCTGTTTATCAAACTCTCTGGAAACAGTATATGAATGGTATTGGTGTCTTTATGCTGCAAGGAATATTTCCCTCTGAATATAATAATAATTAACATACCTAGATAATCAACCTGTTCCCAAGTATCAATTTTAATCTCTGTGTAATATTTGTATTGTAATGTATCTATTAATAGTATAGTGAGGTTAACCCTATACTTATTATTGTTCTAATATTTCTGCAGTTTATATTTACCAAGTTTTAGCCTTGGGAAATTTTTGTATTGTTTAGTATAATTATTCTTGAACTTTATCTCAGAACCTGAGAAATTTCTATGTGATTTATGCATAAAGACACTATGGAGTTCCCCAGGTTCATAGCTTTAATATTTACCCTTAATTCTTGAGACCTAAAATCAAGGTAAATTTCATGTGGTAAACTCAGCTTTTTTCATGAATAGAGAGGAAGCCAGTTATTTGCTTTTGACTTGGAAGAATTTATTCAGCCTTTTAATAGATTCCTTTTTTTGGTTATTGATGTAGACATCATTTGTTGTTCAGCTTCTTTAGTTTTCCTCTTAATCTTACAGATTCAACTATTGTGTCATTTATATATTGGTTTGCATTTCTGCATGTGCCACACTGGTTGTCAAAAAGTTATTTCCAATTATATCAAAGTATCATCATCATCCTACTCCAGTCACCCTAAATTGGATATATGTTTATATAGTGTGTTTTTTCTTTTTTAAGACAAGGTCTCACACTGTTACCCAGACTGGATTTAAACTCTTTTGCTCAAGTGATCCTCCTGCCTCGACCTCACAAAATCCTGGGATTATAAACATGAGCCACCATGCCCAGCCTATGTAGTCTTTTCGCTTTTAAAATTTTCTTTATTATGGCAGAAACTGAAATAAGTTACTTCCGAAGTCTCTTCAGTTTCTGTGAAAGACAATATTATAGAGCAGTTAGAGGGTTTTTGTTTTGTTTTGTTTTTGTTTTTTTAGAGTTTGCAGTCAGACTGGTGGGAGTTGGAATCTCATTTCTGTCTCTTATTAAATATGTTCCTTGGGTAATCTAGTTAACCTCTTCAAGTCTTGAAGTGGCAATAGTAATAGTACTTACCTTTTAGAGCCATTTTGGCATTTGAATCAGTTCGGTGGTGTCTAGCAAACAGTAAATCCTCAATATGTACGATGGGTATAATCGACTCATTGTCATTTTTGTCATAACTATCATTATTAAATGGATTCTAAATTCTATGTATTTTCAGATTCATTTTTTTCCTTTTCTTTTTTAGAAATATTTGCTGCCTTTAAGAAACTAAATCATTAATCTGGTTCCTTTTTGAATTTTTACTTGGCCCTAAATGCATATACCAAGTTTAATGAAATTTCAAACATTTTTCCTTCTACATGTGAAAATCTTAAGTTTTCTAGGAATACACCCTTTGATTCTCTGCCCTGGCATCTTTTACTGCATAACCTAATTCCACTCTATATTTGGTCCAAAGTGCTGCAATTATTGACTCTTTCCTGTTAACATTATGCTCACAAATCACATGAATTTGTGGCCATCTGTGCTCATCCAACAGGCAACTATATACATATATTAATAAGCATATATTAATTCCTATATGCTTAAAGTTTTAATCTGCTTTAGCAGTATCTAGTTTGTGTGCCCACTGAACTTTCACAACATGGGGAAGGCTCCTTGTGGTCTGAGATAATAGTGGAATCAGTTGGGAGGTAAATCAGTCCTCTTTCCTTCTCTTCCCCAGTCCTACATTGAGTGCCCACATACAACTGGCATCTTGTTAGATGCTGAGAATACAAATTTAAATAACAGGCGATTTTTTTTTTCCTTTAAATGCATAGGGGAGAATAGAGATAAATTAGTTAATATAAAAGTATGACTGTGTAACTACATAACTATATAACTATGTAACTATACTATGAGGAGGTTGTGAAGAGTGCTATGGAAGCATCTAGAAGTGGGATCCGTTGTTTATTGCCACAATAATGCTATATAACAAAACATTGTGAAACCTCAGCATTTGTGATTATATGTCTAGGACAGTAGATTAGGCAACCCCACCAATCTCAACTGGGCTCTGTTATCTATCTGAAGGTCAGCTGACTGCCAGCTGATCTACAATAACTCAACTGGGATGACTGGGGTGACTGAGCTCTGCTTCATGTATCTCTAATTTTCCAGCAGATTAGCCTTGTCATACTTCCATGGCAGTGGCAGAGTGCAAGAGTGCAAGTTGAAATGCTTAAGCACTTCTTAGCCTCTGCTGCAAATAATATCCCATTGGCCACAACAGGGTTGAGATCAGGGTTATAGTGCAGGGCTACTTAAAGTTACTTGGCAATGGGAATGAATATAGTATGAGGTGAAAGGTGAGTTAGGGCAATCAGTGCAATATGCTGTAGAGGAGCAAATGAGTATACGGAAAATTTCCCGGGGGTTGTACCGGTTGAACTAAGTTTGGAAGGCATTGGCTGAATGGAAGAAGAAACAAAGACTTATTTGACAGAGAAAATACCATGTACAAAAGTGAGAAGACATGAAACCTATTGTGTGGTCAGCTGTCCATAGGGAGTTTGATATGTCAGGAACAGACGGTGCATGGCTAGAAATAAGGCTGGAACCAGAGAGAAGCCAGATTTCAAAGACTTTTATATAATAGACAGAAGAGTGTGAAAGTTGTAGGATTCTGTGAAGGCTCTAAGCTAGCGTCTTAACTACTGTTTTATTGATATTGACTATTATAAATAATTAATTTCCTGATATTGCCTATTAATATTTTTATTTGCTACCAAAGAGCCTAGTGCCTATGAAAATCTTAATCGTGTACAGGCTGGTAGTTGGTAGGTACAGAGATGTATGTTTTCATTAATATTTTTAGTATACTTAAATGTATGTTCGTTATAAGCTTCTACAAGTACATACTGAACTTTCCATAGTAAGATTTAAAGATTAATATGAGTTTCAGTGCTAATAGTATATATAAATATCTATAAAGGGTTATTATTTATGCATGCCAAATTTTTAAGTTATTGACTATTATTAAAGTAAAACTAAAAGATCATTTAATGTATGCTATGTGTTTATTCTCAGTAATGTTGTGTCTTAACATCTTTCTCATGTCATCACTTTTTTATCCATGTTGTAGAGAACAAACTGAAAACATTTCTTCTGGGTATACTAAATTTCATTTTTATTTGAGGAATATAGTATTGTTGAGACTAGAGATAAGCTTTTTCTTAATGTTCTTAAAAGTGACTGATCACTGTAAGACAATTGTCATATACTTCCTGATTCAAACGAAAACCCTTTGTGAAGGAACTAATGGAATATATTATGTAGTACAACTGGAATATATTATGTATTTTCCTATTGGCAGTCACAGATATTTACACAATTAATTTTCAAGTTGCATTGTTTACATATTTTCTGATTTATAGTTTTATTTATTCAGTATTCTGTGAGACCAAAGCCATTGTTTTTGGTGACAAATTAGATTTTGCAAGTACAACTACATTAGGAAAAGATTATGTACAGTAGTGTTATTAATTATTGCCAACTGGTTTTTCTAGAATGTTATGTAAGGAAGTGTAATTAAGTTATAATTTTGGCATGAGTTTGCTTCATTTTTTAAAATGTTGGGTGAAGGAGATTCTAGTCATTATACCCTGATGAACTTGACATCAATCTCAATAAAACTTTCGGAATCTAATTATTAGGAACTTGCATGCGCTCCCAATTCATATCAGAATAAAACAATTTTACTTTCATTAAGGTAATGCCACAGTTGTAGAGTAAAAATTTCAGTGAGATGTTTGATGTCATCTCTCCTGATGTTCTGCTGGATGAGGTGGAGAGTTATATTTCAGACAAGGACAGCTTGAAAGCTGAATCAACTCTTCCCAGCCCACAAAGTGTTCATTATTGGATCTGTTGTTTCAAGGATATCTCTTTGCAACAGGGCTTTATAATTGGCCTAGGACTTGTTCAACACTTAGAGGTTTGCATTCCTTCGGTTTGTTTACTAAAAGTTTTATAACTCTTTTTTTTTTTTTTCTGAAAACTTGGGTAGCACCTTAATATATAAATCAAATAAATGCCAGACTACTCTGATTCAAGTGAGAATTGAAAGTGGTAGTAGTTTTGGAAAGTCTTTTCAAAGATACGCCATTTACATTGAGACCAAAATGATAAGAAATAGGAAATCTTTAACCTTGAAGAAGGCTAGAGAGGATACATAGTTTCTTCAAGTAGATTAGTGGTTGTCTTTGGCTGAGGATGGGAAATAGGACTGACTATAAATGGGCATGAGACATTGTTTTGGAATGATGGAAATGTTCTGAAACTAGATTGTGGTGATGATGGTAAAGCCCTGTAAATTTACTGAAAGTCATTGAATTGTACACTTTAAACAACTGGATTTTATGGTATGTAAATGATAATAAAGCTGTTTAAAACAGATGCTGTTTAGCAAAAACAAATCGAAACCAGACCTTTAAAGTAAGCTTTCTTCATATTTTTGAAGACCTGTCATGTAAAAGGACTTGTTATTTCATCAGTTCCGGGGCAAAGCTAATCCCAGCATATGGAAATTAATTTTTAAAAACCCAGAATTTCACTTACTTGAACAAATATCTCTCCAAGATGCAGAGGGACAGGCATAGTGATAGTGTGTTGCAGGGTCTTTAAGAGGTTTAAATGACATAATACATATAAGTATACCTGGCACTTAGTACATGCTTACTGTTTAAAGAAAAATTAATACAGATAAGAATACAAGTGTATGTTTGTATAATTTTTAAGAGAGAGAGAGAGAAAGAAACATGCATGCAATTGTGCCAAAATGTTAACAATTGATGATTCTAGGTGAAGGATTTACAGGTGTTCATTCCACTTCAGCTTTTCTGTTGGTTAGGAATCTTTCAAAATAAAATGCAAGAAGAAGGAGAGGAAGGGAGGTTAGGCTGACAAGTTTGTGAAGGCAAACTTCCTTAAGCGCTGTGAAAAATAACGAGCCTGTCATTCAGTATCTGAAATAAAAAGAGAAAACTTGATTTATTGCTTCTTATCGTAAAGGAGAGATACATGCTGGTCAAGCACAGTTTGTTAGCAAGGAAGGCTGCTGATCTTCTTTCGAGTTTCCAGGAAGCATTGAGTTCAGGGATTGGTCGTGTTCTGGAGTTGACATAGTCTATAAAAAGAGAGATGAGAATGTTGTTGATAGGTTGGCACTCAAGGGTGTGTTTACTGGAATGAGTCTGTTCCTGGTTCTGGTGGCTGTTTATTGCCATGGCTACAGAAAATCAGTCTTGTCTCTAAGTTTGTGGGAACTTTGAAAATTCTCAGCTAGTGTAATATTCAGTGCCTGGCAGATGTAAACCCAGTATTCAATAAATATTCATTGAATGTAAGTGAATTTTTTAAAAGCTCACAATATTTGCCATTATCGCCACCATCATCATCTCATTGTTAGAAACTGAAGAACCTGACTTTGAAGTTCTAACATCTTAGGCTGCATTTTATTTGGAATCCTCTCACTAAAGTCCTTAAAGTTATTTTGGAGTCCTTAAAGTTTGTTTTGTTTGTTTGTTTAAATCAGTGTTTCCTAATTGTTTTCAATGCTGTGTAACTACATGGGCTTAGAAAAGATTACATAGATAGTAAATACATTTAAAATCAAAAGTTTCTTTTCTTCTGAACCTCTCAGAGTGTCTAATATGGTAACATGCATTGCAAATCTAGTGAAGAATAAAATATGTCATTTTCCAAGTTAATTTAATTATAAAATACTTCTTTTTCTGGACAGTGTCAATCTGAAAAATGTTGTTGCAGTATACCACATTTATATCCGTTTTATATTGATAATTTTCTAAAGATCTGCTAGTACAAAATTCTCTTATCTCTATCTGACTGTCTCATACCAAGTAATTGTGACTCTTACTGTTGCTGACTCCCCGGGTAAGTCTCTTAACTTTCTTGACTCTCTCTGATTCCAGATTTATGTAATATAGGAGAAACTTTCCTTTTTTCATGCTTAACAGTATATTTTAAATGATAGGTGAGAAAAGTCCTCTATGACTATAAGGTGTTATTGTGATTGTAGTGTATCTGTTTTCAGTGTTATAGGAAGTTAGTTTTTTGACTAAATTTCAATCAAAATAAGATAGTAAAGCCCATTAAATGTTTTGGAGGCCTAATGGACTTTGATTTAGCATGTTGTTGTACAATGAGTTCTGGATGAGGTAAAATTCCTAGCTTTTGCTTCTATCTGTACTTACGACCTTGAGATGGCTATTTAACCTCTTGGACTTTAATTTTCCATCTGTTTAAAACAGAATAAATGGACTACATAATCTTTTAGATTCCTTTTTTAACTAACATTCAATGATTGCTATATATATCTTTCCTGTTCCTCAAATTAGGGAGGGTTTATAATAATTTGCTTTATGCTGCTATCTCTTAAGAGTTTGAAGTTGGGAATATGTGCTTCTTAGAAATGTAGGATATATGAGGAAAAATGTCCTGTAAATTGTTAGAAGAAATTCATAAAGATGTTCTGCTAAGAGGAAATTCATAAAGATATTCTGCTAGTTTTGTAGACTTTCTCAGATGCACATTTTCATGCACTGTAGATGAGTTTTATGAGTTTTCTTAGAAATATTTATGGATGAGCTTTCTTATGTAAGTCTTGATTTTTAAAAAATTTTCTAATTTATGTATTTTTTTCATTTATTTAAAGCTATTTCTTTCACACATCAGATCTTAATAAATACATGTTTTAATATTTCACACTGCCTATTGCATACTTTACATTTCGTGATTCTGTTCTACGTTTTTGTTCTGTCATCTTTCTAATATACAAATTATTTAGTAATTCATTAGTTATATTGTTTATTGTGTCCTTTCCTCATTGGAATGTAAACTCGACTCATTTTTTGTCTTGTTTTGTTCACTGATATATTCCAAGCAACCAGCACAGTGACTGGCACATACCAGTCAATCAGTTAATATTTGTTGATTGAGTGATTAATGCCTATAGGTAATATGTGTTTACCTTTTCAAAATTTTACACTGTCTTACCTTTTATCTTAAACATATGTATATATTAGTATATCTGTATTTTTTTACATCAGCATTATTTATTTTACATCATAAATAATAATTTAATAATTTTGCTTTTTATGTATCTTCACATATTTATATTTATTTCATGGTGTTTCATAAAATTCTAAATGTTTTCTCAAAGTTCTGTTAAATTATGTGAGTGCTTATCAGAAGGGAAATGGGGAAATGGATGTTGAGAAATCAAGCAAGCAATGAGAAAAATCATCACTGCTAGGAAATCTGTGTCTTAGATGTTTGATTTTTTGATGGAGTCTTGCTCTGTCACCCAGACTGAAGTGCAATGGTGCAGTCTTGGCTCACTGCAACCTCTGCCTCCTGGGCTCAGGTGACTCTCCTGCCTGAACCTCCAGAGTAGCTGGGGTTACAGGCATGCACCACCACGCCTGGCTAATTTTGTATTTTTAGTAGAGATGGGGTTTCACCATGTTGGCCAGGCTGGTCTCGAACTCCTGACTTCAGGTGATCCACCGGCCTTGGCCTCCCAAAGTTCTAGGGTTACAGACTTGAGCCACCGTGCCCAGCCTTATTTGATATTTTGATTTACCTATCGCTTGGGGTTTCTTAGAGCTATTGCTAATAGAATTCATTTCTTCCTTTGAAAACAAGTGGATGAAATTATAGATTTGTGAAAGTTAGAGATGTTAAAATTCGAAGAGCAAGGCTAATTTGTAGTGTTTATAACTTTCCAATTGCATTAAATGACTGATCATGGCCAAACTTCTGCACTTTTATTCCCCACTTTGGATATTGGACAAATCAGTGTCAACAAATATTGGGTAAGAATGACGTAAACAGTATTGATTTCTGTGTTTACATATATCGTCTAGTAGTAGGTTAGCTGACTAGAGTTAGGGCTGTAGCCTCCTATTCACTGTAATTCCATTAGGGAGAAATTTTTGGGTATTATAGTAATACTTAGTCTATAAAAGTGTTATCAAAAAAATGCTTTGAAGGGGAAAAAAAAACCTTTCTTTTGGGGACAGCAAGTTACCTAGAGCCTTCTTACACCAAGCAATAGTCACACAGCGTCCATTCCAAAGTAATGTCAATTACCTGGGGTAGGAAAATGTCCAAAAAAGCCAGAGCTAATTAAAAAAAAAAAAAAGAAAAAAGTAACTAGCTCCCAAGACCACAGCAATTACTTAACCACAGTGTCCAGAATGATTTAACCCCATTAGAGTCTGTAGCCAGTGGTAAGTATTGAAAGCAATTCAGCATCCAAGAAGATGTACACATTACAGTAAAGAAACATCTCTTTAGCCTTTCTTTATGTTTGGTTTCTAGATGCTTTACGAGTAGATCTGCATGTAGGTCTTGTGTGCTTGGTGACTGGCCCAGCAGGCTGTCTCACAGATCATCACCAAACTTATCCCCTTTGCTTCTTTTTCAGAATCGCTTTAATTAAAACTTTATCAGTCCTTCCCCTCTGTTAGAAACTTAGTCATTCCCCTCTATTCTTAATCAGGGCTTGGAAATTTAAAAACAAGTATTTTAGACTCAAAGTTAGACCTGTTAAATTCTTTTAATTGAAAAAGAATATTGTAGACTTCCGTGATAGTATTTTCAACACCCCTCGCCTTTTTCTTTTTTAATTTAAGGGACAATGACATGTTTCTTAGAAATTATTTCCACATATAAGGCCAGGGATAAACTGTAGCCTTCGTTTCCTTCCTCCAATTATTTTTATTTATTTATTTATTTATTTATTTCTTAATTTATTTACTTACTTACTTATTTTTAACATGTTTTTCTTTTTCTTAATTTCATGATTTTTTCCACAGTTTACTCTGTACAATTTGATTTTCTGATAACAGTGTTGTCCCATTCTTGAAGACACAGTCTTTAAGATTTGCGAATTATAGTTGAATCATATGTATGTGATTCAAAATAAAGTTTCTGAAAAGGTTTCTTTAAAATTATCTAATCTAGTCCCCTCCTTTTACTTGAGAAACTGAGGTGCCAGGAGAAGTTACCTGCCCATTGCAGCAGGTCTTAATAGCAGAGTGGAAACTAGAACCAGATCATCTAACTTCCAGGATATTTTCATGGTTACTGACTTTTCCTACTTTGTAGCTGATGGCCAGAATATAGTGTGACTTCTAGCAGCATTACTGTAATCTTTTTAGTTGGATACAAGCCCTGTGAACTTCATCGTTTTTTTCTGGGCTCAAATCTCTGGCTGGTCATTTAGTTTGGTGCTACTTCTTTCCCTGAGGGGGGAGCCGTGACTACAGTGAGATGTCAGCTGGGCACCTACTCATCCACTGACTCTCATGAACTTCATCCTCAACATCAGAGAATGGAAAAGCATTATCTTTAGATGAAGGAATTAATTTCCCATATACTATTTGTCTCTGTTTTGAGACTTTAGAACTGAAATAATAATGGTAATTGTTTGAAAGCAAATATATAAGTTTTATTTATTGCTAATTCATTCCTTTAACAAATGAAACTGTTTTCTGGCTTGTCTTTTTTTTTGTTTTGGTGGAAAGTATGCCATGACCTTCTAATACTAATTAGGATGATTTACTTGGTAGAGAATAATTTGGAAAACCCCTCAATCCCAGGCAAACTAGGGTGATTGGTCATGCTGATAACAATAATGTATATATGTTAGTGAATGCAAAAAGATTTTCTAACACCAATAAATAAAATATATTTTTAAAAATACCATTTTGGCCGGGGGCAGTGGCTCACGCCTATAATCCTAGCACTTTGGGAGGCTGAGGTGGGCGGATCACAAGGTCAGGAGTTCGAGACCAGCCTGGCCAACATGGTGAAACCCTGTCTCTACTAAAAATACAAAAACTAGCTGGGCATGGTGGCGGGTGACTGTAATCCCAGCTACTCAGGAGGCTGAGGCAGGAGAATTGCTTGAAGTGGGGAGGCAGAGGCTGCCGTGAGCCAAGGTCACACCACTGCACTCCAGCCTGGGCGACAGAGTGAGACTCTGCCTCAAAAAAAAAAAAAAAAATCTTTTGTTTTATTTTTACCTCCTTTGATATTTCTCTTTTGTATTTGTTTTATGCTGTTTTTGTTATTATATACATTTGTATAACTATACACACACATATGTACACACATTGTATATACTTGCTCAAAAAGTATTTACTTTCCCCTTATGGTTGATGCCATGAAAAGAGTTTGGAGTTGACTGCTTTTCGCAGTTGGGGATATGTAGACATGAGGAGGATGGGTCAATGAACACAACATCAAATACATGCATTTACATAGGGTCCAGAGGTTAGCAACAGATTTTGGCAAATGATGCTTTAGAATTTATAGAGAGATTAAAAGAGTATTGCTATATTTGGGTAGCATCTTGGCATAGATTACTAACCAAAGATATCACATGTGAGCTCAACATAAGTAAGATAGTAAAGCTCCTTCATTTTTAAGAAATCTTTCTTTAAAAAAAAAAAAAAAAAAGCTGATGTTAGAAACCACTGAGAAGGGGTTCCGTTGTTTTTTGAGAGCAAAATGACTAGATGTTGATTGTGTATTTTAATAGATGTCTATTTGAAGGATCTCCCCTAATTTTAGATAGTATTGGGCATATGCATAACACAAAAATGTTAAAAGGGTTAGTCATAAATTCTGCTGGCTTTTTAAAACAGTATCCAATGGTTTTGTTCAGGATTCATCCTCCTGTATCTCAGTATAAGTATACAGAATAAAAAGTTTAACTTCATCTCATGAATGCCCTCGTTTGTTTCATACTTTCACTATGTACCTATCAAGCGGATTGCAGAGTCAGTTGCCCTAGTTTGAACTGAGACATTTCATTCCAGGATTGAATAAAGCCAATGCTGTTTGCGTGAGAGGATAGAGTGTAAGTGGCTCCGCCCCCATCATTATGAAGTTGCTCTGGCCTTACTTGTAATCATGACTGTCAGATTCACAGTCCTTCCTAAAATGCAGGATTGTGTGTTATAGCTGCGAGACTACTGCAGGAGACCAGGAGAGGGGTAGCCTTTTCAGAAAGTTTCCTGATAGACCTTTAGTGGACTCTAGTCAGGCAGTACTGGTATTGTTACAGGCATGGAGACAGTGTGTAAATGAACAGGGTATCAGATTCCACTGATTAGGACAAGACCCAGGGTAAGTCAGTCAAGACATCATAGCACTGGGAGATAGGTCTTTAAAGGGGGGAAAAATATCAAAATAGTTGTGTAAGTATCAATTACTTGTCTGTCTTTAAGTGGCTTACAAGTAGTACATACACTGCCGAGCGAAAAAGGAAGTGACTGTGGCCAGGCACAACAGTTTTCATTTCTGTTTTCTGAAAACCACTGGAACAATGGCAGAAGTTATTTATAAAATCTTTGGGAGAAAAACTGAAGTACCAATAACCCTGAAAATTAAAATAATATACTCATCAAATGATATACCTGATACCAGTCATTGTAGCTGATTTAGGTACTTAACTTTACATGTGTATGCTAATGAAAACTGTTTTTAGTACAAAGGTCTAACTTTCTCATAAAAGCTTAGGCAATTTGTGTATTTTATTGATACAAGAAGTATTTCCAGTTATTTAGCTTTGATAACTTTACACTTTTTTTTTAACAGTGACATTTGAAGTAACTTAGAATAAGGGAAGGAAAACCTTGTTCAGGTATTCCAAAGAAATAATGCGTATATCAGTGAATACAACAGAGGATTTTTGCCTTTGTGGAGTTTGCTTTTTATTGTGGACTCTCTGTTCTCTTTTTGTTCTATTGGTTGTTTGCACCAAATAACATACTGTCTTAATGATTGTAGCTTTATATTAAGTCCTGTAGAAAATACTCTCCCATCTTGTACTTTAAAAGTGTTTTGACTATTCCTGTCTCTTTACCATCTCATATGATGTTTAGTACCAATTTATATTTCTTTTTAATTGCATCTTCTACGTTTATGTTAATGATGGCTTTTTGTAGATTGATCTTATAGCCAGAAAACTTGCTAACTTATTAATTCAAATAATTTTTTTCTTGATTTTTGGTTTTCTGTGTAGATACTCATATTATCTGCATATAGGGACAGTGTAGTTTTCTCTTTTCCAATACTTTTATAGTTTTAGTCTTGTTTTATTGTTCTGACTATAAGCTTAAATATTGACTGAAAGTGGTGATAATAGCCATCCTTATATTGATCTAGTTCTTAAAGGCTTTGAATTCTTCTGTGTATGTGGTTTCCTGTCATGAGTGGTTGCTGGATTTTGTTGAGTGGTTTTCTTACATCTATTGAAATGATTATGTAGGTCTTTTTTTTCATTTTCTAAAGTGATATAGTTGTATTAATACATTTATTCAATATTGAGCTCTTCATTTCCTGGCTATGTTAGTCAAAGTTCTCTAGAAAAAAAATACAATCAGTAGGATTTTATAAAGGAGATACACACATACATATAAGATACATGCACATGCATGCACACATACACACACATATCAAAACAAGGAGGAACTAATCATGACAATTATAGTCCTTGACTACAGGTGCACTCCATCATGCCCGGCTAATTTCTTTTGTATTTTAGTAGAAACAGGGTTTCACTGTGTTGCCCAGGCTGGTCTTGAACTCCTGAATTCATGCAATCCGCCAGCCTCAGCCTCCCAAAGTGCTAGGATTACAGGTGTGAGCCACTGCACCCGGCCTATTTCTTTTTCTTACCTAACTGCTTTCACTGGAATTTACAGTATTGTGTTGAATAGAAGTGACAAAATTGGACATTGTGTTAATGCTCATCTTAGGGGAAAAGTTTTTAGTGTTTCACCATGAAGTCGGATGGTAGCTGTGAGTTTTTCATGTATAGTCTTTATCAGATTGATAACTTTTCTGCATTAACTTTTTAAATGCTATTATTATGTTCTTCATTTCTATTTCTGTTTAGTGCTTTTTCAAAAATGACTAAGCATTTGGTAAGGTTTTTGTTGTCCTACATATACTTCTCATTTCTCTTTTAAAAAACATGAATTACTCTAGTTAATAGATACTTATTTATTCAGGTAGGTGTAGGCTGTAGGTCTGATTCTGCAGTTTGTTGGTTCTGCTCACTGTCATTCATGATGACTTGATTCCTGGTACACATAGTGAATTTTGATTTTGAATTTGTGGTCCTTGATATGTCATCCATGGGAATTCTTTCAGTTATTTGTTTGAAATACATTCTTCAAGAAATGAGTTGCATTTGTTTCTACAAGGTACCCGTGGACACCATCAATATAAATCACTTTAAATTAATGCTTGACCTTTTTTTAAGACTATATGGGCAGCAGATACTCTAGCACCATGGAAGTCAATTTATGGTTAACAATTTCTAGGGAAGATTTTTTTCCTCTGCCACTCAAAGCTTCGGGTGAAGTAGGCAAAGTGCATTCTCTGGAATGGGTATTTTCCTAGTTCACACATTGAGGGTGACCCCGTGACTGGATGTTAGGTTTCTGATGTTATATTGGAGTCTCAAACTGATTTCCTGCCTTTCTTGTGGTCCCCACATTCTTCCTATACCTTGAATCCTGTACTAGTTCAATATAGACTGTAGGTTACTGTGATTAGGTAGATGCCTTCAGAATAAATTTTGAAGGTTCAGTGCTCTATTATAGAACTGTTTTTTCATCTTGTCTGACTTTGGTTTTGTCTTCCCGATTGCTGGTTAAAGCATACTCTAAATATAAATTTTTAATATATTATGGTGCATTTTCAAGTGTTCTTTACCAAGAAGGTATTCTTTGCACATCCAGTCTACTTTTAAGTTTTAAGAAGAGGACTTTTAAGGCCAGCCTTTTTAATCCATTCTTGAAAATCTGCTTTTATATAATTCCAAGTCATATTCAATGGTATTTACATAAATTTTTCTTATCAATTTTCAAAGCTGATTACATCATACACTTTTATACCTTTCTATGTGGCTCTTACTAGCTCTTGTATTGGTAATTGGGATGTGATTACATGATTTGGTGGTTGCCAGTGTTGTGAAGTAGTTGTTAGTATTGTGCATTTTGAAACAATAAATTCTCCTTAAAAAGTACTGTGTGAGCCGGGCACGGTGACTCACGCCTGAAATCCCAGGACTTTGGGAGGCCGAGGTGGGTGGATCACCTGAGGTCAGGAGTTCAAGACCAGCCTGGCCAACATGGTGAAACCCCGTATCTACTAAAAATAAAAAACTAGCCAGGCGTGGTGGCACGAGTCTGTAGTCCAGCTACTCAAAAGGTCGCGGTAGAAGAATTGCTTGAACCCAGGAGGCGAAGGTTGCAGTGAGCCGAGATCATGCTACTGCACTCCAGCCTGGGCAACAGGGTAAGACTCTGTCTTAAAGAAAAAAAAAAAAAAAAAAAAAACTGTACAAATCCAGAAATAGCGTAGATAACACTGCACTTTTCTTTTGAAGTTGCAGCTTGTGTAGGAAAGACTTTCTTTTCTTTTTTTTCTTTCTTTTTTTTTTTTAAAACAGGGTCTGACTATGCATAGCCCATGATGGAGTACAGTGGCATGACCTTGGCTTACTACAACTTCTGCCGCCTGGGCTCAAGCCATCCGCCCACCTCAGCCTCCCAAGTAGGTGGGACTACAGGCACCTGCCACTGCTTCTGGCTAATTTTTCTATTTATTGTAGAGGTGGAGTTTCACTGTGTTATGCAGGCTGGTAACCAACTCTTGGGCTCAAGTGATCCTCCCGCTCTGGCCTCCCAAAGTGCTAAGATTAAAGATGTGAGCCACCACCCCTGGCCAAGATTTCATAGTCTTTGTCTAGAGAAAATTGCACACCCATTCAGACATTTGAGCAAACAATTTATATTCTCCTTACTAAACTGATTCATGTAATAAATATCTTTCACTTTTTGCCATTGTTAGTTTTACAGTCCTTAATATTGATGTGTTTAAACTTATTTTGCAGGTATTCTTTAGGTGATGCTAGAAGGCCTCTTCATGAAACAGCAGTTTTGGTAGAAGATGTGGTACACACCCAGTTAATTAATCTGGTAAGAACATATATAATTTGATTCAGTATCTCTTCTCTGCATTCTTTTAATAGGATTGTAACCCAACACTTTAAAAATATTTTATTTACAGCTGGAATTCTTTTTTGTTAGCATTACTGAAGTATAATTTATATATAACAAAATTTACTGGTTTAATGCATAATTTGCTGAGCCTCAACAATGGAATATTATAATATAAACTTATAACACAATCATGATATCGAAAATTTCCATCATCTAAAACAAACCCTTGTTCCCCTGGGCAGTCAGCAGCCATCATCATCACAGCAAAAAGTTTTGACTCACTGAAGGCTCAGATGGTTGTTAGCATTTTGTAACAATAAATTATTTTTAAATTAAGGTATGTACATTATTTTTTAGACAATGCCATTTGACAATTCATAGACTATAGTATAGTGTAAACATAGTTTTTATATGCACTGAGTAATCTCATAATTTGACTGTATGCCTACTCTGTACCCACAAAAATTGAAAGTTAAAAAATTAAAAAAAAATTTGTCTGACTCACTTTATTACAGTGGTCTGTAACTGAACTTATGGTATCTCTGAGGTATGCCTGTACCATGTTTAAAGAGGAATTCACTCATGTTGCCTCCTAATCCTTGTATGATTTTATTTTTACATTTAGCTCATTCATGTAGTTGTTGTTTATTCCTGTTATTTTGTGAGATGTGGATCTAATTTTATCCTTTTTCAAATGGGAACTCAGTTTTACTATCACTGTGTATTTAAAAATTTATCTTTTCCTTAGTGATTTGAAATGCCTTCTTTATAATATACTAAATTTATATATATATATATATAGGTATCTGTTTCTGATTGTATATGCTATACTAATGGTTTAGTATACGTATATCCTAGTATGGCGTTGTTTATTACAGGTTTTATAGTATATTTTAATGATTATTAGGGCTAAACTTCCTGGTAGATTTTCTTTTTTTTTTCAGTATGTTCCCAGCTATTCATGTATATTTATTGCTCGTCATGAATATTAGTAGCAACTTGTCTAGCTAATAAAAATTTTCATTGGTATGTTTATTGAGATTACATTATTTTATAAGTTAAGGAGAACTGCATCTTTAAAATCTTGAATCATTCTATGAATAGGGGATATC
This sequence comes from Piliocolobus tephrosceles, assembly GCF_002776525.5. Lineage (NCBI taxonomy): Eukaryota > Metazoa > Chordata > Mammalia > Primates > Cercopithecidae > Piliocolobus > Piliocolobus tephrosceles. The sequence continues at coordinate 123,745,455 of NC_045438.1, forward strand.
TACATTTATTTGAGACTAGTTTTGTGTCTTTCAGTTGTGTTTTAACGTTTTTATTCTCTTAGCTTCACACATTTATTGTTGTTTGTTTTTTTAACTATTTCATCTTCATTGCTATTGTTAATGGATATTTTCTATAATTATATAAAACATTCAAAAGTTTAATGAAATGCATACATCTACAGATTCAAGATGAGCCAACTCCGTTTAGAACAAATTAAAAGAAATCCATGTTCAAACTGCTGGACAATAATAACATAATACAAATCTTAAAGCCTGACAGGCTTATTATCATAGGGGAAGGATGATTTGAAAGACAGTGGAATTCTTATCAGAAAACAGGCAGGCTAGAATGAAATGGCATAACAGTTTTAAAGTACTGAATATAGAATATTAGGTTGACTGTTCTTTTTTTCTATCTTTCTATAGCCTTCTCCCCTTCTATACATGTCCTCCTGTCTTACAAGGACACCAAATATTTATTCTTTAGTGTTATTGTTATTCATATTAAATCTATGTATGTTGCTATTTTTATCTTACAATGTTATAACTTTTAAAGTCAAATGCTTTTAAGGAATGTAGACAAAAAAGGAAGCAGCATATGGGCTATTTTGTGTTTACCCACATATCTACCATTTCCCATGCTCATTATTCCTTCTCACAGATTGTAGTTGCCATTTCAGTCTTTTCCTTCATCTTGAAGAAGACTTGTAACTTTTTTTTGGTACAGTTGTGCTGATGATGAAGTCTCTTACATTTCTTTCATCTGAACATATCTTTATCTTTATTCTTTAAATATGTTCTTCCCTGCATGGAATTCTTTGTTGATAATCTTTTCCTTTTAGCTCTTTGAATACTTCATTCTAATATTTTCTGACCTATATTAGTTTCTGACAAGTTAACTGTTATTCATTTGTTCCCCTGTATGTAACATGTAGTTTTTTCTGGCCGCTCTCAAGGTTTTTTCCTTATCTTTGGCTTTGGGTAGTTTTATCTCTAGGACTGATTTTTTAAATCATTATTTTTCTTGTTGAACACTAGGTATCAATTTGTGGAAGTTTTCAGCCATAAGTTTTACCATTTGACATTATTTCATAAGACTCTCAGGGCCTTTAGTGTTTCTTCAAACTTTTTCTGCCCCTTTTTATTCTGTTGTTTTGTTTTATTTGACTTTTGTAATTCCTATTGGTTTACCGTTAAGTTTACTACATTTTCTGCCATCTCATATTCTATTTAGTCAGTGCTAGTGTTTTTTTCAGTGAAGCCCATAGTATTTTCTATTGCAGTATCTGTTTGAAAATGTATCTTAGTGAGTTATAAACCCCTTTTGAATTACGGGTACATCCTTTTATATTCTATTTTAAATATTGAAGTTGGAATATTATTTGATGACTGCTACGCTAGTATAAACAAGAAATAGTGTGTGCCTTTACTTGAGAGATCCTCTTATTACAATATATGCTTACCTCTCCTTACCCATTTAATATTTGAATGATAGTTTTGATGCCTATTTGTGAGATTCATCCTGTCCAGATTCCACTAAATATTACATTGAATGATATACCTAACTAGAGGAAAACTTTGTTGTGTTACCTCTACAATATCCAGGCATGTGTCAGAGTGAGTTCTTTAGAGGAAAGGAAGATTTATAGAGAACAGTTATTTTCAAAAAGTCAGTCCTTTTTTTTACCATGGAATATCATGTAGTCATGACAAATTATATGTGTGTGTTTTGTAGTCTTCATTTAAATCTCTTTGTAGTTCTTTGTCCATTTGCCTATTAAGATCAGTTTTTTCCTGTAATTCTTTGAACATATATATATATATATATATATTTTTTTTTTTTTTTTTTTTTTTTTTTTTTTTGAGACGGAATCTCACTCTGTCATCCAGGCTGGAGTGCAGAGGCATGATCTCGGCTCACTACAACCTCCACCTCCCAGGTTCAAGCAATTTCCTCAGTCTCTTGAGTAGTTGAGATTACAGGTATGCTACCATGCCCAGCTAATTTTTTGTATTTTTAGTAGAGATAAGGTTTCACCATGTTGGCCAGGCTGGCCTCGAACACCTGACCTCAGGTGATCTGTCCGCTTCAGCCTCCCAAAGTGCTGGTGTTACAGGCGTAAGCCACCACGCCTGGTCAACATCTTTATAATAACTTTGCTGAAGTATTTATAGTCTAAATTCAGTAACTGTACCACATTGGAAGCCATTTATCTTGACTCTGCTTTTTACTTACTAGGTGTCATTCCTTTGGGTTTTTTTTGCAGGTATAATAATTTTTTTAAAAGTGGATATTTTATATAATATATTATTGTGACTCTTCTGAAGACTTTTTATTGGTTTTGTTTTAGCTGGCAGGTAACATGCCTGGACATAAAATGTTCTCTCTCCCATATTGTAGACAGCAACTCACCTGTCTCCTTAATTCTTGTTGCTTTCTGCTGCTGTTTTTGGCTTTTCCTCTTTTGTGTCTCCTTAAACTTGTACGTTTTCCTCTTTTGTCTCTCTCTTAAACTTGTACATTTGAACTCTTGAGAAGAAAGGGAAAAATAATAGGCAAATTGTTTTTTAAGTGTTGATACTCCCTTAGTGTAGAATATTATGTAACCAGTATACATTATATTTGTTAGTTTTTTATAATATTAAATTTTTTGTTGAAATTACATGGAACAAAATCTATGTTTTGTTTTCTTTTTTCAGTTCTTTATGTTTTGTCAAATATGCAGTCTTATAACCACAACTAAAATTGATTCAGAACAGTTCCATCATTCCCCCAAAAATTATCTCGTTCTACCCATTGTCAAACTTTTCTACCCCAACTCTCTGCCACCATGAGGTCCCCATTATTTGTCACGGAAGGAGAAGACTTCTCTTTTAATTCTTTTTTCTATGCTTGGTAAGCAGTTCCTAGATTTATACTCCCTTTGAGTTCAGTACAGGGGATATGAGTAGAAAATAAAAACTCACTGCCAGGTTTATTTTTGCTTTTGTTATCATTTTTAATAGTCACATAATAATTGTACCTATTTATGGGGTACAGTGTGTTATTTTGACACATGTATACAATGTGTAATGATCATATCAGGGTATTTAGCATATTCGTTTCCTTAAACATTTATGATTTCTTTGTATTGGGAATATTCAAAATCCACTCCTAGCTATTTGGAAATACATAATAAATTGCTGCTATTATAGTCACTATATAATACTGTAGAACACTAGAACTTATTTATCCTATCTATTTATCTGTGAACAACTCTTTGGCTATACCTTGCTCTCCACCTCACCTCTAGAAACTACTATTCTACACTCTACTATTATGAGATCAACTTTGTTGTTGTTGTTGTTGTTGTTGTTGTTGTTTTGGAGATGGAGTTTCGCTCTTGTTGCCCAGGCTGAAGTGCAATGGCATGATCTCGGCTCACCGCAACCTCCGCCTCCCGGGTTCAAGTGATTCTGCTGCCTCAGCCTCCCAAGTAGCTGGGATTACAGGCATGCGCCACCACGACCACCTAATTTTGTATTTTTAGTAGAGATGGGGTTTCTCCATGTTGGTCAGGCGGATCTCAAACTCCCGACTTCAGGTGATTTGTCCACCTCGGCCTCCCAAAGTGCTTTGATTACAGGTGTGAGCCACCGTGCCTGGCCAACTTTTTTACCTTTCATTTATCAGTGAGAACATGTGATATTTACCTTTCTGTGCCTGGCTTATTTCTCTTAACATAATGTCATTTAAGCTCATTTATGTTGCCACAAATGACAGAACTTCCTTCTTTTTTATGGTGAAATAGTATTTTGATATCTATTCATCTGTTGATGGACACTTCAGTTATTTCATGTCTTGGCTATTGTGAGTATTGCTGCAATAAACATGTGATCGCAGCTATATCTTCGGCATACTATTTTCCTTTATATATGGAACCAGTGGTGGGATTGCTGGATCATATGATAATTCTATTTTTAGTTTTTTATTGTTTTCCATAATGGTTATGCTAATTTACATTTCAATCAAAAGTGTATAAGACATTCCCTTTCTCCTCCTCATTGCTAGCATTTGGTATTATTATTTATAACATTGTTTTTGATAATAACCATTCTAATAATTAGGGTAAGGTGATTATTTCATTGTTGTTTTCATTTGCATTTCCCTGATGATTAGTGACATTTAGAGTGTTTTCATGTACCTGTGGGCTATTTATGTCTCTCTCTCTTTTTTTTTTTTTTTAAGTATAGCGTCTTGCTATGATGCCTAGACTGGTCTCAAACTCCTGGGTGCAAGCCATTTTCCCCCCTCAGCCTCATGAGTAGCATGTATTACAGGTGTGTGTCACTCCACTCAACTGGTCTTTTGAAAGATGTTGATTCAAACCTTTTACCTATTTTTTAAATTGGATTTTTCATTTTATTGCTTTTAAGTTCCTTGGATATTAGTCCCTTGTTGGAAGAAATTCAAGCATTTTCTCTCTTCTTGCAGGTTGTTTCTTAACTCTTGATTTTGTGTAGAAGATTTTTAGTTTAATATAATCCCATTTGTCTGTTTTTTGTTTTGTTGCCTGTACTTTTGAGGTAGATTTCATAAAATATTTTCCCATAACAATCTCTGAAGCGTTTTCCTCTATGCTTTCTTCTAGTAACTTAATATTTTTGGGTCTTAGATTTTAAGTCTTTAATCCATTTTGAGTTGATTTTTTGAGTATGGTGAGAGATGGGGTCTAGTTTATTTTTCTGCATATAAGCATCCAGTTCTTCCAGCACCGTTTATTGAAAAGACTCACCATTCTCGGGAATATTCTTGTCTTTATCTGTTCTGATATGTGGGAATACCTATCTGGCTAAGCCTTTAGCCACACAATCTCAAATGGTATGTAAATGGCCCTGAGGTGTTCTTTGCAAATCAAAGTTAATTTTTTTAATTATCCTGAAAACAAAAGTGTAAATGAGGTCATCATTTTGTTTTCAGATTGCCATTTACTGTTTTGAATGGTTTTCTGCTTTAATAAATTATTAGGTATTTTTTACTTTTTCATGTTTTATTCATTTATTTAGTACACTTATTTATTGACACTACTATAGCTCTGGTTATAGTGATACAAAGAAGAATAAGAGTTTACAGTTTTGTCAGGTGGATAAACACATAGAAGGTCATTTTAAAACATTATGGTAAGTGGTAATGCTGATATCCAGAGTGAGTTGAGGGTTTTAAGAAGAGTTACCTATCCTGGGTTGGAATTCTTCATGTATTTGTATATTCATGTCTCTAATAAATGATAAATCTTTCATAGGATTCAACATGTATTTATTGAGTTGAATTGAGGGAAGTAAGCATCGGAATAGAGGTTATAAACTGTTGACCCAAAATGTGACATAAAAAACATGTTTTATTCCATTTGCAGTATGAGTTTTTTTTTGGAAGGAAAACATATTTATTCCAAGATTCATTGATTGGGATTTTTAAGTGTTCTTTCTTCCATAGAGCCCCAGAGTGTTGATAGTGTGCTAGGGGTTCCTGTGTTTTCTGGCATGAGCTCCCATCCTCTGAGGGTCATGAGAAGGATAGTGGATTAATCCTGGAGTCCTCATGAAAGGAAGGGGTGGTCCCATTGAGGTGAATATATGTAGCCTAAATCCTAGGGTTGGGGGTGTAGAAAACTAGGGGCTGGTGGCTGGGCAATGTTCACCACAGCTGGAGGACCATGTTGGGGGAGGTTGAAGCAGTTGGCAGATGCATCTTCTGCTGCTGTAGAAAGAGGAAGAGCTCATGGCAGTGTTGGAATAGGCTGTAGCTGGATCCCAGAGTCTGCCATCTGTTCTTTTGGCAGAATGAACAAAAGAACTTTTCCTCTGGATGCTTGGGATCTTCCCCATTTTATGTTGAGTCTACAGCCGTTGACAATCAACTTATTAAAGGCCTTCTCAGCAGCCACTCTGCAGACTGCCCTGTGGAAACCTGGATGAAAGCACACTGCTCTCTCTGAACAACGGTAATCATCTGCATCTCTCCAAACTGGTAGTGATGATGTCTTAGATCTGTCTCAGAAATGGTATTACCCAGACTACCAATATATAGTGAGGATAACCTTGTCCTCTGATGGGTCCAGATGGGGCATGATTGAAGCCTACTTTAGATGCTTATCTGTTTCTGGATCATTGATTCCATCATATTTGTGTGTAATATTCTGATTGGCAAGGGGATCATCTAGATCTATAGGCTTCTTATGTCTGCATGGATATTCCTCTCCTCTCTTACACTCTTTTTTCACCCAGAAGGAGCAAAGGTGGGGCTTCTCCTTTGGTAGGAGGGTGTGGTCCAAGCTGGATTGAGTAGCATGTCACTGGTCAGTGTGGCTTTTTCCCCAGCAGGCAAACTGGCCATGTTCCATCAGAGCTAGAAATCCCTGTTTCTGATATTCTACATGTAGAACTCTTTTTTTTGGCATCTTACTTTGGCAGGTCACCTTCAGAAGACAATTCTGCATCATTAACCTGGATGGGCAGTCTGTGCTTTAGGTCTTAAGATTTAGGCCTAACAGACATGCTTCAATTTATTGCAGGTTTGGCACACTTCTGTCTTCTTGAAATGCATGTGGACCCCAGAGCACAAGCAAAACACTGAATAATCTGGCACAAATTTTGCGTTCCTTCCTGCTTTTTTCTTTGGCTATTTAATATGTATAGATTTCTGCAAGACATTCCTGGCACAGAACAAGAAAGTCCGTCCTCTCCCAGTTTTGCTTGTTGTAAGGTTGGGAACCCAGAGAGATCACCATCTTTAGAGCATCTGAAGGCAGTGGTAGTTATTGAGGTGGAAGAGAGGACCGCCACAATCCTATCAGACCCAGCCCCAAATTTCATGATTTTTCTGCAAGAATAATGAAATGGATGACCTTGCAGTCCAGTTTTTTCATAAGTGTCTTTATCCAGTATGAAATTAATTTCCGTATTAATGATAGGTCTTTCTAAGAAGGGAGTGAGTTTGGAGAGAAGAAGATACAAGGGGAGACTTTCAGTTTATATAAACCTGTATGTCTTTTTATACAGTATATATATTTTTATCATTAGAGATAGAAGAAACATGAGTGTTGGTACTATTGTGTAAAAGAACAGCAGTATTACCTTCATCAATATTTGCATTTGCATAGCAGGAACCTTTGGGGACCCATTGTGGCTATAGTCACTTGTAATTGTGACAGTGGATCTCTTTGAGATGTCAGTGGCATGACTTTGTGTGGCCACAGTTGAATTTCTCACAAATCAGCAAGTGGCTGGGAGCCTCTCACAGCCTGCATAGGGCTCCCTTGTGCCAGCCCTTCTTAAGCTAGGTGGGATGCCCCCCTTTATCACACCTCTTTCCTCTGCCTTTGCTTCTGTGGCAGCTCAAGAAATTGTGAGCCATCATCACTTCTCCTGGAGGGCATGGACTTCTCTCTCTCAGAGTTTCTGGGAAGCCAGAAAACTTATGGCTGGGCTTGACACTTGTGTCCTGTAGCAAACTTCCTGACTAAAGCGGTGGCTTTCAATTAGCATGGTCCATGAAACACCAGTATTCAAAAGAATGTTCAGGGATACCTCCTATTTGAGGAAGAGAAGAAAGTGGGGCTCTGAGATCCCGGCCCCAAATTCAACCTGAACAGTTCCTTTTTGATCATTTGTGTATTGTAGATTTCTGTCAGTCAAAAATATTTGAAGTCCATCTTTGGTCAGTATTATCTTTTCATCATTTCACTATGTATAGGATAACAAGTTCCACAAGATTGATGCCTGATATATATTATACTACCCTCTTTTTGTCCTACAGCATTTTTTTTCAGGATCAGTTATGTCAGTCCTTTTGGCTCCTCAAAATTTTGTTTTGAGACTATGGACAAATATATTTCTAGCTCTTATCTCCTGATAGATATATATCAGAATAGAATATAATGCCTCAAAGTAGGTCCAGCTGTGTTTTTGACAAGGCTTATTATGATACACTTTCTTTAAAAAAAAAAAAAAAAAACCTCCCTTAGTCAATACAGATTTTTATAGAATATCTACTGTTGATATTTTGTTGAATATCAACTGCCAATGATAATGGGCATGTTTTAGATCATTTTGGCAGTAGGTACATATTGTTTCATTGGGGAATACTACAGTAAGACTGGCAATAAACTACATTTAGAAGTTTTTACTGAAATCATTTGTTTTGTCTCCTCTTTGACCTGTTGTTCCCATGTGGAATCTATATCCTCTCATCTGACCCGTAATTCTCATCCAGTACTTCACCTAGGCCTGTGCTTCATTTTAAGTAATTTCACCTTCTTCCACTCTTTTCCACTTGTTAAGTTGTGGATGGCTTAGGCCTGAATTGACTGTTCTTCCCTGAAGTTTTGCACATAGATTATAAAGTATGTTAAATAATGAAAATATGTCATCTAAAATCTATATAATGCTTTCAATTTTACTACTTCAGGAACAAATTAGAACAATAAAGTCATAGAATTTTACAGTTGAATTACACTTGAGAAATTATTTAAACCAACCCTTATATAAGTTTGAGCCAAATGAAATTGACATTTTTACAGGCTATAAATGATTGAATATTGGTGATTTGATATGATTCAATGCAATACAAATTAGAAATTTTCACTAGAGAAAGGTTTCAAACTCTTAATTTTCTTATTTTGTTATGTTGCAATGCTAATTACTTTTTACTGTAGTTATAAAGCATCAGAAAGATTATATATATGTATATATATGTATATATGTATATATGTGTGTATATATATGTATATATGTATGTATATGAAGGACTTAATGAGATTCCTGGAACATCAAGAGCATCCCTTCTCTAGGTTACTAGTAACAGTAGTAATAGTTGCTATTGTTATTAATAATGGGGCTATTTCATGGCATGATTGAGATGAGAAATTGATTAGAAAAATTCCAAGAATTTCACATTTACCAGAGAGATGCGAACTTTTTCATATCCTAAGCTTCCTTATCCCTCACTTTCCAGGTTGAGTTAAATCACATTTGAAGTAAATAGAGATTTGTGCCAACTGCAAATTATGTTTGAGTTGGTATTATGATGCTGTCAATATCTCTTTTCAAGTTCAAAAAGTAATGATTTCAGATGGCTGTATGGCTGCTTTCATTTCTCTGTTCATTCAAAGTTAAATATCGAAAGAATCGCTACATTTTATGCATAGAATATAATTATCTACCATTCCACTTAAAAATCATATTAGAGTTTCACTATATGAATCTACCAGTCACTAGTAAGCTGTTCAGTTGATTACACTAGTTTTCACATCAGAACTGATTTCTCATGTTTAGCTAACTCTCCTTAATGATGAAAAGTGATAAAGAACAAATTTGTATGTGTGAAGAGTTATGGTTTAATCTCCCATGTGGATTAAAATACACTGAATTCACCCCTCCCTCCTGTAATGCTTTTTAATTTCCCTGGTAGAAGCAGTTCATGCAAAGCTCTGTTCTGTCCTCATCACCAGTTCTGTGAGGCTGTCGCTTATGCCACCTCAGTAATGTTTTATGGGTGTGTTTTAAAATAGTAATAAAGTTTCCTATGTAGAACTTCAATTATGAGGGTTATCAAAATAGGACAAACTAATATAATTTGTGATTGCATAAAATAAAGGAAGCAGGGGTACCATGGGACCTAATGAATCATAGGATGGAAACAGTTTCTTGCTAACTAAACATTCATACTTTGTACTAAGCCAGAGCATGTATATATAGTTCAGCAAACCGGAACACACTCTGTGTTTACATGAATGGGATATGAAGTAGTCCACAAATACCATCTGGGAAAAAATTCTTGGCCTTTCTATCTGGTACTGTGGAGTAAATTAAGCATATGTTTAGAATAAACAGACTAAAAACACACCTGCTTTGGGGAAAACACACACATATGGTCACATCCGCGTACAGAGTGGTTCAAAATAGAACATTTTGTGTTGGTAAAATCTGATTACTTTTCTTCATTTTTTACTTCTTATGAATAAGTATTATGGAAAATTTCCTGATTATTTCTGTATAGCACTACTTGTTTGTAATTGATTGCTCCTAATATCTTCTACTTAAATTAGTCTTATTTTCTCTCATATGTTACTACCTCATGCATCAATAAATACACTTGTATTTTTAAAAAAATAATAAGTAACAATTGACTGATACTTAGCTTTTAAAATGGGCATATTCTGGGTAGAATGCCTCTTATGCTACATTTTCCCTACCAGTTGCCATGGAGAGTTTGCTAAAGGCATGACACAGAAGACCAACTGGGAAGGAATTCTCAGTCTTTTCTCCCACTCTTAACATATTTTTTTCCCACTGTAGTATATCCCACTAACCAATTCATTTTGAAAAGCAGTCTTTCCTTCAGTGTCACAGAATTTCGGAGCATAAATTGTTTTCACTTCCAGTAAATTACAAGTATTGTCTTATGTTAATTGGTTTTCTTAGCATAGATATAAAATAGCATCTTCTCACCTTTCCATTTGTGTTTCTTTTCTTGCATCAGGCTTTTCTCCCTAAAGGTTCTTCCTTTTTTTTCCCCACTGGTCTGCTAGACTCCTATCCTATCCCTTGACTTAAGCTAAGTTCTAGCCACTTGTATCCTGTGCTGTGCTTGGATTTTTAATCTGTGCTGAATGTTTCAGTTCAGGCTAAAATTTCTCATAAATGCTTAGCTTCCAAGTATTTCAGATTTATCAGAGAGATGCAAACTTTTTATAAAACTCCCACTCTCCAGATTGAATTGCATGCCTTCATTGTGATAGGCGGAGATTTGTGCCAACTTGAAATTGTGTGACTGAGTCTATATTATGCTTTTGATAATATCCAATTTTAAATGAAGTTCAAAAACTGTCATGATTTCTGATGACTATGTGGCTGCTTTCACAACTCTATTAAATATGTGTAGAATATACTTTGTTTTATGCATAGAACATAATTATCTAACCTTCCATTTGAAAATCATATTAGATTTTTTTCTGTGTGAATCTACCCGACAACTAGTAAGCCATTCAGTCTGTTGAACTATGCTTTCATATGTGAATCTATTCTCTGGATTATTTTTGAGATTATTCATAATCTTGAATTACAAAAAGTAATGTATTTTCATAAAAATCAGAGATCAGGTGGTGATATTTTCAAATGCCTCTTTTGTGAGAATAAAGAAAATAGTGGAATTCAGTTTCCCATTTCTAACATATTTAATTTATTTGTCCTCTTTTATGTTAGTCAGGAAATGAAAGTTTTTTATAATACAAGAAGGAAGTTATTTATCTGTGTCAGTATTAAAGACCTAATGGCTGTTCTCCAAAAGAGAAAATGGTAATTAATAAATTATCCTTTTATTTACACTGAGTTTCAAAACCAATTGCTTTGTTTTCGGTAAGTATAATATTTTTGTGTGAATAATAAGTTACATAGTAATGATTAATAGCTAACCCCCTGTTTGGATTTCAGAATGGATGTAAATGATATTGTCAGGAGTGGAATGCCTATTTTAAAATGTCAGCTATATTGCAGAGCTTTTGCATTTTATGCCAAGAACCAAATTCAGCTATTGGTTTATATGATATCACCTCTAATCAAGGCATATGGGTTTCCAGTTGTATTATGATCTATGTTTCTTAATTGTATGATGGAGAAAAGTGATGAAAAAGACACTTGGGACCAGATTTTCAAGGTCATTGAATTTCAAACTGAGTAATTTTTATGTAATTCTGTAGACAGCTGGGGACAATTAAAAATTTTAGCAAGTGGCGTAGTAAGTAAAGTGAATAGAATAACCTGGCTATTTTATATCGAACTGTGAAAGACTCAAGATGCTGCTTCTGGAGAGGTCAGTTATAAGGAGGATATTGCAGTATTTAGGCAAAAGATGTTACTAGCTCTTAGTTGCACTGTTACAGATTCTGAACTAACACATCCTAGATTAAGAAAACATGTAGAGCTGCAATATGCAAGATTTCATGGGTTCAGGAATTCAGAGCCAGGAAGGTTAAGTAAAAGATAAGGGAGAGCAAGTCAGAGATATTTCCTAAGCAATTGGGAGAATGACAGATTTGTGAATTGAAATAGGTCAGAAAGGACAGATTTGGGAGAGAAATGATGGTTTTAGAAATGAATTTGAAAATCTGATGAGAGATGCAGAAGAAGGGTTTTAGAATAAGGGGGATGGCATTTCAGGAAGATACTGTGTTTGCCTGCAAAGAGGCCTGGTTACAAGTGAAATGGGTTACACCACCCAAGAGGATATCGAGGAATCCTGGGAAGAGAAAAATTGAGTCCTGATTATAAAAGGGAAGAACATCACTGAAATAAGAAGTGTTACATATAGATTGAAATTTAATTTTATGAGAATGATGCAAAGCTGCTGTTTTTGGCATTCTTACACGTAATGCTTTGAAATTAATGGGATGTTTTTAAAAACCTATATATTTTTACTTTTGTTTTAAGGTGGACTAAAGGAAAATGTTATAGGCTACTCTTGGCAAGCTTTTTGCCATAAAATCTTTCTGATATGGATAAACAAAAAGCTAAATTGTGTCTACTTGCTACTATATTTTCCATTCATATGATATTTTGAAGTCCGTGTCTCAATATACTCAATTCTACTTTCCTTCAGATGAATACAGCTTACTCTGGTAAAGAAAGATACCAAATTTACAGAGTTAGTGTAATTGTTATATATTCTTTTGTTTTAGCTTCAACTCCTTATACTTACTACCTGTAAACAATAGTTCAGTATGGGTATAAATTAAATTCTGTATCACAGAGAATAAATGAATTTAGAATCATATAACAATCAAATCCACCATGACAGCAGTCAGTATTTATCTGAGTGAGAAACTGATAGAGATACTGAGTTGTTAGTACATTTATTTGTACTAACTTGGTATATTCTCATTGGCTAATCACTGTTCTAGATGTGAGTCCCCTGATTACTTGTGCAAAACCCACAGGGTTTGTGAACCATGAGTTGGTAAATGCTTGTAGACTGGAATCTTTTTGGAGACAAACATGACTGGATTTGCATCTTGGCTTCATAACTTGCTAGTTATATAGTCTTGAGCATATTCCTTAATCCAAGTCCTCATTTAGTCATCTCTTGGAATTTACCTACATCATAGGCATTATATAAGATAATGTATGTAAATGACCTAACACTGGTCCACATTATTTGCCAGTGGGAACAGGATTAATGGCAGCCAAAAAATTTTTTGACATTTGGTGTAACAAAGTGTCAAAGGCAAAGACACTAAGAGACAGAAAGAGAGCTTGAAGATTCATAGCATGCAGTGTTTCTGAGGCCACTTTTCTGCTTTAGAATGTCACGCTGTATACAGTTTTGTCACTATCCTACCTCTACTTTTTATGCCAATCTTCTTAGATACCTTAACATTCTTAAAAACCAGTTTAGATAATTTATTATACATGAGTTTCCCTGTTCCTTCCTTGTCAGTTCCCACCTGATTTTATGTCCCTGAGAAGAAACCTGCAGACACAGAGTGATCTAAATTTAATTCATTTCAATCCTGGAGACTTAGGAAGCTTTTCCATTAATTTTATGCCTTCTCATTTTATCTCTGTAATTGGGTAGAACTTAACTATCGTTGAAATAAGAAAGAGCATTGACTAAAAGCACTTATTTTTATCTAGCAAATCCTTGAATATTCTCCTAAATGATCTTTGAGTCCTAAGACAGTGTACTTTAGTGGCAACTTCTATGTTTTGTTTTGTTCCTTTTTCAAATTTGACGGTGTTCAGAATATTGTATGAAGAAGTTTCCCAGCATTCTTGAAAATTACATGATTTCCTAAGTACATAGTAATGTGGAATTTGAGGAAGGTGAAACAGATAAATGGATAAATAGGTAGGTGAAAGAGAGAGCTCAAGCCCCCAAAATTGACCAATGTGCTAAAATGAGTATAGATTTTCTAAATTATTATTATTAGGTGTAAATTAAGTAATACTATGTATTTGTAAATTGTTTGTGACGTGCCTCTTCGTAAAACTAGGGACACCATTTTGATGTTGACATTTCCTTTTATTATTATTGCTAATAATAATCTTTTTAAAACTTGTGTTTTAAAGCAGTTACCCTCAAAAGTCTGTAGAGAAAACTCTTTATCTGAAATATTGGTAAAGTTATTAGATGATATTTTAAATATAAATATTAGCATTTATATTTTAGAAAATTTCTAGGTACTAAAATTTTGAGAGAAGCAATTTTACTTCCCAAGTTCATGTGCCCTTTTCTTGTGAATTGACCCTTTAAGCATCTTAACTTTTGATAACTTGAAATTTATGTGGGAAACTTCTGTTTAGGGAAAAGCTTCAAATTCAGTATCATTTATTAATCATCCACATTATTATTTTGAAAAATAACCAACAAAAATAATGCAGTATAATAGTTCTACACTTTAACATTTCAAAATTCCTAAAAGTAGAATTTTCTCCAAATATATATTCTTAAAAGTAAAAATTTGCTATGCTTTGTGTAACCGAGGTTACAAAAGACTTGTAACTTCTAATAATTAGCTTAATCTGATTTTAAATTCGTGATGGTTTTGGAACAGGAATTTTTGTTTGAAAGAAAGATTGGCTTGTTAACTGAATTATGTAATTATAAGTAAATGTGGTCACAGCTGCTTTTGATTTTATCGTTATACACCTGATTGGAAACAACAGGTTTTTAAAAATATTTTTCCGTTTCTTACACTGACACCTAGTGTTCACTATTACTGATATATTAAATATTAAATTTTATTTATTAATAATTATGGAAATAGATTTACATTCAATGTATTTTAGCCATGTACCTATTCACAGATAAATAACTCTCATTTTCAATACCAGTGATGCACATTTTTTCTGGTTACTTATGTGACATCATTATGAACCAATTGCTGAGGCCATTTTGCATGCAGCAAAACTCTTAAGAAGCCTAGAGTTTTAGAGATGGAAGAATTGCTGGAGGGAGTTTTTAAAACCAAGATTCTTAAAATCCCAGTGCTTTGTTATGTACGTAACTACTTCAAGCCACGAGTCCAAGTGGCTGATTTAGTTTATGTCTGCTTAGTCTCTGTGTCGTAGAACAAAATCACATTTAGTCATGCAGGTATTATAAATTTAAAATTCTTGGTTGACCAGGAATGGAGCATGTTTGAATTATTTCTAATTTTTGAAAAGGGAGACTTGGCAATATTATATGTTTACCATTTCCTATGAGTTCCTACGGATGATTTTAATGCCCCAGTTTTCCTAGTAATAAAGCTTAAAGATATAGATTAATATCCGATTTTACACAATTAAATGAAACTGTATATATAATTCAGAGAAAATTTATTTGTGCAGTAAGCCTTTGGCACATCAGAAATATAGTTGGCCAATAAAGATAATGAAATTGTTTCATTTTATTTTTTGTATCTTTCATTAAAATGTGGAATGATATTATTAATAAGATGAAAATCTGTAGCTAAGATTGAACATTTAATTTATGCTTAACTTTACAAAGTCAGGAACAGAAACTAAGTTTCAAGTAATTTCTAATAGAACTGCAACCTTCAGTGTTTGACTATCCAAATGTAATTTTCAGAGAAGTATGTTTCTCATACCTAAAGAACAAACATTTTAAGTATAGGAGAATCATAATTGACTTGTTTTCAATAATAGTTATGATATTTTTAATGTACTTTGGTTTTTTTATTTCTACCTAATAAGCTATTGTTTTATAATTCATGTAATATCTTTTCCCCAGACAAGCAAAAATTATCATTCTTCTTTTGATCCATTCATCAACTATTTCTTAATCATCCAGTATTCGATTGAATCTCATTCAGGAGATAAATTGCCAAATGAAGTTGTCATTCATGTTGTCTTAATTAACAGAAAAGATAAGAATATATAAATGTGGAAAAAATATAAAAGCAAGAGATAAGTAGAAGGGAATTTTGATTACAATGTTAAATACTTTCTGCTACATTTCTCATAATCAGGTTTTTGGGTGGATTTCCATAATTTCTGAAAAATTTTTTCCAGAATCATCAAGTTCATTCTAAAATTAACCAAATTCTTAGAAATGAGGTGCCAAATATGTTCAGTTATGTCTCTAGAACAGGTGATACAAAAGGTTTGAAAGGAACTTTGTCAGATGTAAAAAAAGGAGAAACAAAATAGGTAGTATGGAGTATGTGGTTTTTCCTTGGCTTTAAATGGGTTGAAACCTATCATTTGAGAATATCACACATGTTTATGTTGAATAAAAATTCCAGCAGTAGCAAAAGTGTATATAAATTGTTTCTGGGTGCATAGAGATGCTTCAGAATATTTAATTAAATATTTAAATCTTTGTGTTGGGAGACAGGGCAGAATAAAATTTCAAATCACATTTTCCCCGTGACACTGAGTGCAAATGCATAGATGTTTGCACTTTCTTTTTTACATTTTTATTTATTTTTAATTAAGTTTTTTAAAAATTTCAACTTTTATTTCAGATTAAGGGATTTATGTGCTGGTTTGTTACATGGGTATACTGAGGTTTGGGATCTGAAGGATCCCATCATCCAGGGAGTGAGCATAGGACCCAACAGGTAGTTTTAAACCCTTGGCCCCCTCCCTCCCTCTTACCTCTTGTAGTTCCTAGTGTCTGTTGTTCCTATCTTTACATCACTTGTACCCAGTGTTTAGCTCCCACTAACAGGTGAAAACATGCAGTATTTGGCTTTCTGTTCCTGCATTAACTCACAGGATAATGGCCTCCAGCTACATCCATGTTTCTGCAAAGGACATGATTTCATTCTTTTTTATGGCTGCATAGGATTTCATGGTGTATATGTAACACACTTGCTTTATCCAATGTACTGTTGCTGGACGCCTAGATTGATTCCATGTCTTTACTATTGTGAATAGGGCTGTGATGAACATATGAGTGCATGTGTGGTTTTTGGTAGAATGATTTATTTTTCTTTGAGTGTATACACATTAATAGGATCCTGGGTCAGATGGTACTTCTGTTTTAAGTTCTTTGTGAGATCTCCAAACTGCTTTCCACAGTGGTTGAACTACTTTACATTCCTACCAGCAGTGTATGAAAATTTCTTTTCCTTTGCAGCCTCGCCAACATGTTGTTTTGATTGGTATGAGATGGTACCTCATTGTGGTTTTGATTTGTATCTCTCTGATGATGAATGATATGGGAATTTTTTTCATATGTTTGTTGGTAGTTTGTATGTTTTCTTTTGAGAAGTGTCTGTTCATGTCCTTTGCCCACTTTTTAATGGGATCATTTGTTGCTTGCTTGTTGAATTGTTTAAATTCCTTATAGATTCTAGACATAGACCTTCGTCGCATGGATTATTTGTGAATGTTTTCTCACATTCTGCAAGTTGTCTAATGTACTCTGTCCATAGTTTCTTTTGCTGTGCAGAAGCTGTTTGATTTAATTAGGTCCCACTTGTCAATGTTTTTGTGTGTTGCAGTTGCTTTTGAGGATTTAGTCATGAATTCTTTGCCAGGGTCAATGTCCAAAGTGGTGTTTCATGGATATTCTTCTAGGATTCTTACAGTTTGAGGTCTTACATTTAAATCTTTAGTCTATCTTGAGTTAATTTCTGTATATGGTGAAAGGTAGGAGTCCAGTTTCATTCTGCTGCATGGTACTGGGATAACTGGCTAGCTAGCTAAAGGCATCCAACGAAGGTCTATAGTTAGCCAGTTTTCCCAGCACCATTTATTGAATACGAAATCCTTTCTCCATTGCTTAGTTTTGTCACCTTTGTCAAAGATCAGATGGTTGTAGATGTGTGGCTTTATTTCTGGCTTCTCTATTCTGTTTCATTAGTCTACGTGTCTGTTTTATTACTAGACCTGTGGTTTTTTTTTGTTTTGTTTTGTTTTTTACTATACCTTTATGAAGTCAGGTAATATGATGCTTCTGACTATTCTTTTTACTTAGGATTGCTCTGGGTATTCAAGCTTTTTATTGGTTCTGTAAGAATTTTAGAAGAGTTTTTTCTAATTTGTGTAAAAACAATGTTGGTAGTTTGATAGGAATAACATTGAATCTGTACCCTGCTTTAAGCTGTATGGCCTTTTTAAAGATAATGAATCTTGGCCAGGCACGGTGGCTCATGCCTGCAATCCCAGTACTTTGGGAGGCCGAGGCCGGTGGATCACGAGGTCAGGAGTTCAAGACCAGCCTGGCCAAGATGGTGAAACCCCATCTCTACTAAAAATACAAAAATTAGCCGGGCATGGTGACAGGCACCCGTAATCCCAACTACTCAGGAGGCTGAGGCAGAGAATTGCATGAACCCAGGAGGCAGAGGTTGCAATGAGCCAAGATCGTGCCCCTACACTCCAGCCTGGGCAACAGACTCCGTCTAAAAAGGAAAAAAAAAAAAACAAACCAGCCCTAGCCAACATGGTGAAACCCTGTCTCTATTAAAAATACAAAAATTAGCCAGGTGTGGTGGTGGGCGCCTATAATCCCAGCTACTCAGGAGGCTGAAGCAGGAGAATCGCTTGAACCTGGGAGGTGGAGGTTGCAGCGAGCTGAGATAACGCCACTGCACTCCGGCCTGGGCTACAGATCAAGACTCTGTCTCAAATAATAATAATAATAATAATAATAATAGTAATAATGATTCTTTAATGTCTGTGAACATGGAATGTTTTTCCATTTGTGTCATTCTGTGATTTCTTACAGCAGGGTTTGATAGTTCTCCTTGTAGAGATTTTTCACCTCCTTCTTTAGATGTATTCCTAGATATTTGTGTGTCTGTGACTACTGTAAATGGGATTGTGTTCTTGATTTGGCTCTCAGCTAAAATGTTATAATGTATGGAAGTGCTACTGATTTTTGTATGTTGATTTTAGATCCTGAAACTTTACTAAAGTTGTTTATCATTTCTAGGAACCTTCTAGTCAAGTCTTTAGGGTTTTCTAGGTGTGGAATCCTATTGTCCCTGAAGAGAGATAATTTGACTTATTATTTTCCTGTTTGGGTGCGTTTTATTTCTCTCCCTTGCCTGATTGCTCGGTTAGAACTTCCAGTACTACGTTGAGTAGGAGTGGTCAAAGTGAGCCTCCATATTTTGTTCCTATTCTTAACAAGAATGCTTCTAAGCTTTCGCCTTTTTACTATGATGTTGGTAGTGTGATATGATAGTATGTCCTTTGATGCCTAGTTTCTTGAGGGTTTTTATCATGAAAGAATGTTGGATTTTACTGAGAGCTCTTTCTGTGTGTATTGAGGTGCTCATATGGTTTTTGTTTTTAATTCTGTTTATGTAGTGAATTACGTTTATTGACTTACAAATGTTGAACAAACCTTGCGTCTCAGGAATAAAGCCTAATTGATCATGGTAAGTTAACTTTTTGATGTGCTGCTGGACTTGGTTTGCTAGTATTTTGTTAATGATTTTTGTGTCTACAATCATCAGAGATATTGGCCTGAAGTTTTCTTTTTGTTTTTGTGTCCTTGCCAGCTTTCGGTATCAAGCGTGATGCTAGTTTCTTAGAATGAGTTAGGGAGGAGTCCCTCTTCCTCATTTTTTTTTTTTTTTTTGGAATAGTTTCAGTAGAATTGATATCAACTCTTTGTATATCTGGTAGAGTTTAGCTGTTAATGCATCTGGTCTGGGGCTTTTTCTGGTTGGTAGGCTTTTTATTACTGATTTAATTTTGGAACTCAATATTGGTCTTTTCAGAGTTTCAATTTCTTCCTGATTTAGTATTGCGAGGTTGTGTATTTCCAGGAATTTATCCATTTCCTCTGGATTTTCTAGTTTGTGTAAAATGCATAGATGTGGCACTTTCTTTATTTGCAAGTTGATTGGCTTTATTTAAATTGATTATTTTATTTAGAAGCCCAAATAAAATAAAACTAATGCATTACACTTTCATGTAACTGAGTGAAAATTCACTTGGTTTTTTTCCCCTATTTTTTCCAGGCTCAAAAATTGGCTGAAATTGCTGGGCAGGCAGTTATTTTAGAATTGTTTTTGCATCAATGTTTTATCAGGCCCAAGAGTGAAATATTCTGCAACTACTGCAGTTTTTTTTATTGCCACTCTTAAGGTAGAACCCTGTTAAAATGGCGTATGAGTATGTGGATTCAGATATGATAGGAAATCCTGTTTCCTCAATTATAGTGTATATGTAAGACGTAGAGTTAGATTGGATAGTGATTTCTAGCCACAGAGGAGTTCTATCATTCATTCACTCATCAAAGATTTATTGATAAATGTGGCAACCATTGTTTTAGGTACTGGGGATATAATGGTATATACAAGAAATTCTCTGCTTTAATGGAGCTTATATTTTGGTATGCAAGAAAGACAGTAAGTAAATGAATAAATAATATCACATAGTGGTAACTACTATGTAGAAAATAATCCAGGACAAGGACTGGGAGTAATAATGTTAGATTACCTCAGAGAACATGATATATGAGCAAATAATTAAATAATGTGAAGGAGAATACCATGTATTAACAGGGAGTATAAAGGTACTGAGATTGGAATGTACTCCAGAAACAGTGAGAAATACCAGTATGTCTGGAGTGAAGTGAGTTAAGGATCAAATGGGAGGAGCCGAAATGTAAAAGTTAAGTAGGGGCCAGATTATATAGGCGTTGTTTTTCTCTCTCTGTCAATTTCACTCTCTTTGGCTTTGTTCAGGAGAGAAGGTTCTATTTATTTGTTCATTTAATTTCTTAATTTTTAATTTTTGTGAATACATAGTTGTATATATATATATGGGATGTATGAGATTTTCTGATACAGGCATAAAGTGGGTAATAATCTTACCAGGGTAAGTGAGGTATCCATCACCTCATGCATTTGTGCTTTGTATTCCAATCCAGTTATACTCTTAGTTATTTTTACATCTATAGTTAAATTATTATTGATTGTAGTCACTCTGTTCTGCTGTCACATACTAGACCTTATTTATTCTTTCTGTTTTTCATACCCATTAACCATCCCCATTTTATCTCCATTTCTTCATTTCCCTTCTCAGCCTTTGGTAACCATCTGTCTACTCTCTATGTCCATGAGTTCAATTGTTTTAATTTTTAGCCTCCATAAATAAGTGAGAACATGTGAAATCAGTTTTTGTGTGCCTGACTTATTTCACTTAATGACCTCCAGTTCCATCTATATTGTTGCAAGTAACAGAATCTCATTTTTTTTTAATGACTGAATAGTAGTACTTCATTGCGCATATACCACATTTTCTTTATTCATTCTTCTGTTGATGGACACTTATGTTGCTTCCAAATCTTTATTATTGTGACTAGTAAACATGGGAGTGCAGATACCTTTTCAATATATCGATTTCCTTTCTTCTGGGATATACCTAGCCGAGGAATTGCTGGATCATATGGTAGCTCTATTTTTAGATTTTTGAGGAACCTCCAAACTGTTCTCCATAGTGGTTGTACTAATTTACATTCGAACCAACATGTATGAGGGTTCCCTTTTCTCCACATCCTCACCAATATTTGTTGTTGCCTTTTGGATAAAAAACCATTTTAACTGGGGTGAGATAACTACCTCATTTTAGTTTTGATTTGCATTTCTCTGATGATCAGTTATAAAGTACTTTTTCATATACTTTTGTACTGTTTGTCTTCTTTTGAGAAATGTGTCTTCAGATCTTTTGCCCATGTTTAAATCAGATTACTAGATTTTTTTCCTATTGAATTGTTTGAGCTCCTTATATATTCTAGTTACCGAACCCTTGTGAGATGGATAGTTTACAAATATTTTCTCCCATTTTGTGGGTTGTCTCTTACTTTGTTGATTGTTTCCTTTGTTGTGAAGAAACTTTGCAATTTGATGTAATCTCATTTGTTCATTTTTACTTTGATTGCCTGTGCTTGTGGGGTATTACTCAAGAAATCTTTGTCCAGTCCAATGTCCTATAGAGTTCCCTAGTGATTTCTTTGAATAGTTTCACAGTTTGAGGTCTTAGATTTAAGTCTGTAATCCATTTTGACTTGACTTTTGTATATGACAAGAGATGGGTCTAGTTTCATTCTTCTGCATATGGATATCCAGTTTTCCCAGAACTGTTTATTGAAGAGACTGTCCTTTGCCCAATGTATGTTCTTGGCATCTTTCTCAAAAATGAGTTCACTGTAGATGTATGCATTAGTTCCTGGGTTCTCTTTTCTGTTCCACTGTTCTGTAAATCTGTTTTGATACCAATACCATATAGTTTTGGTTACTGTAGCCCAGTAATATTATTTGAAGTGAGGTAACATGGTTCTTCTAGGTTTTTTTCCTTCCTTCTTTGTTTTCTTCCTCCTTCCTTCTTCCTGCTTCTCCCTTCTTCTTCCGCCTCCTCCCCACTTCTTCCTTCTTCCACTTCTCCTCTTCTTCTTCTTTTTTCTTTCTTTTTCTTCCTTTTTGATCAGGATGGTTTGACTATTCTGGGTGTTTTGTGGTTCCTTACAAATTTTAGCATTTTAAAAAAATTTCTGTGGTTAATGTTACTGATATTTTGATAGGGATTGCATTGAATCTATAGATTGCTTCAGGTAACACAGACATTTTAACAATATTGATTTTTCCATTCCATGAACATGGAATATCTTTTCATTTTTTCATGTGTCCTCTCCAGTTTCTTGCATCGGTATTTTATAGTTTTTATTGGAGAGAGTCTTTACTTCTTTGGTTAATTTCTAGATATGTCATTTTATATGTAGCTAGTGTAAATGGGATTACTTTTTAGATTTTCAGACTGCTCAGTGTTGGCATACAGAAATGTTACTGATTTTTATATGCTGATTTTGTATCCTGCAACTTCACTGAATTTGTTCATCAGGTTTAATAGTTTTTGCTGGAGTCTTTAGGTTTCACAAACATAAGATAATATCATCTGCAAACAAGGATAATTTGACTTCTTCCTTTCCAATTTGGATGCCCTGTATTTCTTACTCTTGTCTAATTGCTCTAGCTAGAACCTTTGGTACTTTGTTGAGTAACAGTGGTAAAAGTGGGTATCCTTGTCTCATTTCAGATCCTTGAGGACAGATTTTCAATTTTTCCCCATTCAGTATGATAATAGCTGTGGGTCTGTTGCATGTTGTATATGGCTTTTATTATATTGATATATGTTCTTTCTATACCCAATGTTTTGAGGGTTTTTTTTGTCATGAAGGGATGTTGAATTTTATCAAATTTTTTTTTAGCATTAATTGAAATAACTGTATAGTTTTTATCCTTCATTTTGTTGATATGATGTATCACCTTGATTGATTTGCATATATTCAATCATCCTGTCATCCCAGAGATAAATCCCACTTGAGCACAATGAGTGATCTTTCTAATGTGTTGTTGAATTTGGTTTGCTAGTATTTTGTTGAGGATTTTTGAATCAATATTCATCAGAGATATTGGCCTGTAGTATTCTTTTTTTTTGCTGTGTCTTTGGTGTTAGTATCAGGATAATACTGGCCTTCCAGAATGAGTTTGGAAATATTCTCTTCTCCTCTATTTTTTGGAATAGCTTGACTAGGATTGGTAGTAGTTCTTATTTAAATGTTTGGTAAAATTCAGCAGCAAAGCCACTGGGAGACATTTTGTTATGGCTTTAAACTCATTACTTTTTATTGGCCAGTTCGGGTTTTGGATTTCTTCATGGTTCAATCTTGGTAGGTTGTATGCGTCTGGTAATTTATTTTTATTTGTTATGTTTGTTTATTTTTTTGAGATGGAGTCTCACTGTGTTGCCCAGGCTGTAGTGCAGTGCATGATCTCGGCTCACTACAACCTCCGCCTCCCAGGTTCAAGTGACTCTCCTGCCTCAGCCTCCCAAGTAGCTGGGATTACAGGCATGTGCCACCACGCCCAGCTAATTTTTGTATTTTTAGTAGAGGCTGGGTTTCGCCATGTTGGCCAGGCTGGTCTCGAACTCCTGACCTCAAGTGATCTGCCCTCCTTGGACTCCCAAAGTGCTGGGATTACAGGCTTGCGCCACCATGCTCAGCCATGTCTGGTAATTTATCTGTTTCCTCTGGGTTTTCCAGCTTATTGGCATAGAGTTGTTCATAGTAGCCTCTTATGATTGTCTTAATGTCTGTGATATTGGTTGTAATATCTCCTTATTTGTCTGTGATTTTATTTGGGTCTTTTTTTCTTAATTGAACTAAAAATTAATTGATTTTATCTTTTCAAAAAATCAACTTTTTCTTTTATTGGTTTTTGTTTTCATTCTATTTCATTTATTTCTACTCTGATCTTTATTATTTCTTTTCTTGAGTTTGCATTGCTCTTGTTTCTCTAGTTTGTTTGAGATAGGGTTTCACTCTATCTTATCTATCTAGGCTAGAGTGCAGTGGCATAAACATGGATCACTACAACCTCAGCTTCCTGGGCTCAGGCTGTCCACCTACTGCAGCATCTGGAGTAACTGGGACAACAGGCACAAGCCACCATTCCTGGCTAATTTTTTTATTCTTTATTTTATAGAGACAAGGTCTCATCATGTTACCCATGCTGGTCTCCATCCATCTGGGCTCAAGTGATTCTCCTGCCTTAACCTTCCAAAATGTTGGGATTACAGGCATGAATTACCATGTCTTACCCTTATTTTACTAGTTCTTTAATATGCATTGTTAGGTTGTTTATTTGATGTTTTTCTACTGTTTTGATGTAGGCACTTACTGCTACAAACTTTTTTTTAGTACCCCTTTCACTGTATCCCATAGGTTTTAGTATTTTGTGTTTCCATTATCGTTTGTTTCAAGAAATTTTTAAATTTCTTTCCTAGTTTCTTCATTGATCCATTGGTCATTCAGAAGCATATTGTTCAATTTCCATGTGTTTTATGATTGGCAACAGTTCTGGTTATTAATTCCTAGTTTTATTCCATTGTGGTCAGTGAAGATACTCATTTATTTCAGTTTTTTAAAATGTCTTAAAATTTTTTTGTGGCTTGACTTGTGGTCAGTCTTTGAGACTGATCCATGTGCTATGGAGAAGAATGTATATTCTGCAGCCATTGGATGAAATATTCATTAAGTGTCTACCCTGTTTGTATGTTCCTCAGTGCAGATTAAGTCCAGTGTTCCTTGGTTGAAGGTCTGTCCAATGCAGAAAGTGGGGTATTGAAGTCTTCAGCTATATTGTGTTGGGGCCTCTCTTTTCTCCTTAACTCTAATAATGTTTGCTTTATATATTTGGGTGCTCCCTTTGTGGGTGCATATATATTTACAATTGTTATATTTTCTTGATGAATTGACCTCTTCATCATTATATAATGACCTTCTTTGTCTCTTTTTATACTTTCTTGTCTTGAAATCTATTTTTCCTGCCGTAAGTATAGCTAACTCCTGCCTTTTTGTGTTTTCCATTTGCATAGAATATTTTTTTCCATCCCTTTATTTTCAGTCTCTATAGGTGAAGTGTGTTGCTTGCAGACAAGAGATCATCCAGTCTTTTTTTTTTTAAACTATTTAGCCTCTCTCTTTCGATTGGAGAGTTTAGTCCATTTACAACCCATTATTTTAAACTGATGACAACTTGACACTGATTGCATAAACAAAGAAGCAAAGAGAAAAACTAATAAAAACTCTACACTTTAACTTTGCTCTGCGACTTTTACAATTTCTGTTTGTCTTTTTATATTATCTATATCTTGAAAAGTTGTTGTAGTTATTTTTTTTTTAATGATGCTCCATAGACAGAACAGGGCTATCCGATAGGCAGAGTGGCCCAGAGTAACCAGTTATTATTTTTTTCATCCATTCTCTTTTAGTCTTTATACTTAAAATCTGAGTAGTTTATACAACACAATTATAGCATAATATTCTGTGTTTTTCTGTGTACTTACTATTACCAGTGTGTTTTGTACCTTCAGATGATTTCTTATTGCTCATTAACATGATTTTCTTTCAGATTGAAAAAAAAAAATCCCTTTATCTTTTTTTTTTTTTTTTTTTTTTTTTTTTTTAAAGACGGAGTCTTCCTTTGTCGCCCATGCTGGAGTGCAGTGGCATGATCTCGGCTCACTGCAACCTCCTCCTCTCCAGTTCAAGCGATTCTCCTACCTCAGCCTTCCAAGTAGCTGGGATTGCAGGTGCCTGTCACCACAGCCAGCTAATTTTTTGTGTGTTTTTAGTAGAGATGGGATTTCACAATGTTGGTTAGGCTGGTCATGAACTCCTAACCTCAAATGATCCACCTGCCTTGGCCTGCCAAAGTGCTGGGATTATAGGTGTGAGCCACCGCTCCCGGCCTATCATTTCTTGTAGGACATGTCTGCTGTTGATGAAATGTCTCAGCTTTTGTTTGTCTGAGAAACTTTATTTCTCCCTCATGTTTGAAAGATATTTTTGCTGGATATATTATACTAGGATAAACATTTTTTTTTTCTTTAGCACTTCGAATAACTCATGCTATTTTTTCCTAGTCTATAAGATTTCCACTGAGAAGTCTGCTGACAGTTGTATTCAGGCTCTTTTATGTGTTGTGTCTTCTCTTACACCGATTGTAGGATTCCTTCTTTATCCTTGACCTTTTGGAGTTTGATCATTAAATACCTTGAGGTAGTGTTCTTTGAGTACATCTGATTGGTGTTCTGTAACCTTCTTGTACTTGAATATTGATATATTTTTCTGTGTTTGGGAAGTTTCCTGTTATTATTCCTTAGAATAAACTTTCTACCACGAACTCTCTTTCTCCCTCCTATTTAAGGCCATTGGCTCTTAGATTTGCCCTGTTGAGGCTATTTTCTAGATCTTGTAGGCATGCTTCATTCCTTTGTGTCTCCTCTGACTGTATTTTCCAATAGCCTGTCTTCACTGAACTCACTAATTCTTTCTTCTGCTTGATTGGTTCTGCTGTTAAGAGACTGTGATGTGTTCTTCAGTATGTCAGTTGCATTTTTCAGCTCCAGAATTTCTGCTTAATTCTTTTAAAATATTTCATTCTCTGTGTTAATTTTATCTGATGGGATCCTGAATTCCTTCTCTGAGTTATTTTAAATTTCATTAAGTTTATTCAAAACAACTATTTTGAATTCTATGTGTGCAATGTCACATATCTCTGTTTCCCTGGGATTGAGCTCTAGTGCCTTATTAAGTTTGTTTAGGGAGGTCATGTTTTCTTGAATGGTCTTGATGCTTGAGGATGTTCATCGGTGTCTGGGCATTGAAAAGTTAGTTATTTCATCACAGTCTGGGTTCTTGGGAAATCAATTGTGTAGCAGTGTTGCAAGATACAAGGTGTTTTTGAAACCAAATCCACTGCTAGTGTTCATCTTTCCCTGGGGGCCAGTAGCCACTATCTTTATTTGTCCCCAAGAACATGCCATCATTCCACCTCATTCACATGGGAGCCTGTAGTACCGCAACTCTGGCTGCCTCACGCCTAGGCCCAATGGAACAACCAAGACCTCAATATCTAAACCAATGTGGTACTTTTCTCCCATCCCAAGGAAAAGGCAAACTGTTCAGTAGTGAAACTGCCAAATAGATGGCAAGTTCACTTCTACCACACATGCCTGCACCCACTTCAATAGCTAGTTGAGCTATGGCCCACCTCTTCAGAGTGCCTGCCACACAACCTGCTGTTCCATCATACCACCGTGCACCTAGCCCATCACCCCCACCCCCAGTAAAACCACACCACCACCATCACACACTTCCTTAGCCTAGGCTACTGAGGCAGTTACAAACATCAGTGACAAAGATAACAGCTGAGGAAGCTGTACAGAGACAATGATACTGAATTCACTCAGAGCCAAAGCCATCATATTATATCCAACCAATACCTTAGGACCCATCTACAGGAAAAAGCCTCTTCCTGTGAAAGCTATGCCATAAAATTGGAAAAATTGTCTGTTTCACTAAATGCACAGTTATGAACCAAAGCATACAAGAAACATGCAAAAACAAGGAAACATGGAGCCACCAGAGGAGCACAATTATTCTCCTGTTATAGACCTCAGAGGAAAGCATATTAATGAAATGTCTGAAAAGAAATTCACAATGGTGATCTTAAAGAAATTTAGCAAGTTACAAGAGAACAAACATTTAATGAAATCAGGAAACAACTCATGATCAGAATGAGAAATTCAACAAAGAGATATTGTTTAAAAAGAACCAACAAAACTCTTGGAACTGAAGAGTTAACTGAATGAAATAAAAAGTACAACTGAAAGTTACAACAAAAGACTAAATCAAGCAGAAGAAAGAATTTCTGAACTTGAAGACAGGTCTTTTGAAATAACTCAGTGAAAGGGAAAACAAGAATGAAGAAAGCCTATGAGATTATGGTACACAATTTAGCAAAGAGTTGCATTATAGGGTGTCAGAGGGAGAAGAGTTAGAGAAACTCACAGATTATATATGTTATATATATAATTATATATAATACATATTATATAAACATAATTATATAGATATATTACTATATATCTATATAATTATGTATTGTTTATTATTATATACTGTATAGATATATAATATAGATACGTGTGTGTGTGTATATATAGAGAGAGAAAGAGAGCGAGAGAGAAATGGAGTCTCGCTCTGTCACCCAGGCTCGAGTGCAGTGTTGTGATCTCGGCTCACTGCAACCTCTGCCTCCCAGGTTCCAACAATTCTCCTGCCTCAGCCTCCCGAGTAGTTGGGACTACAGCGTGTGCCACCATGCCTGGCTAATTTTTTGTATTTTGTTGTAGAGACGGGATTTAACCGTATTAGCCAGGATGGTCTCTATTGCCTGACCTCATGATCCCCTCCCACCCAGCCTCCCAAAGTGCTGGGATTACAGGCATGAGCCACCACACCCAGCAATATATTTAACAAAATAGTAGCTGAAAACTTCCCAAGTCTTAGAAGAGATGTGGACACTGGGATCAAGAAAGCACTAATGTCCCCTGTTAGATTCAAGTCAAAAATATTCTCTGGAACACATTATAGTTAAACTGTCAAAAGTCAAAGACAGAGAATTCTAAAAGCTGCAAAAGAAAAACACTGAGTCACATATAAGGAAATTTCCATTGGACTATCAGTATGTTTATCAGCATAAACTTTGCAGGCCAGAAAAGAATGAGATGTTGTATTCAGAGTGCTGAAAGGAAAGGAAAGGAAGGAAACAAACAAAACCTGTCAGCGAAGTATACTGTATCCAGCAAAGCTCTCCATTCGAAATGAAGGAGAAAAAGAGACCTTCCCAGATGAGCAAAAGCTGAAGGAATTTATCACCACTTGACCAGACTTACAAGAAATGCTTAAAGGAGTGCTACAACCGGAAATAAAAAGGTGAGAATCATTGTAATGTAAACATGTGAAAGTATAAAACTCACCAATAGAGGTAAATTTATAATAAAACTAAGAACACCCCAAAGCTGTAATGATACTGTGTGAATCTTTCAGTCCACTAATATGAAGGTTCAAGGTCAAAATGGTCAAAAACAACAACTACAATGTTGGCTAACAAACATATAATAAATAAAAATGTAAATTAAGGCCACAGAAATATAAATTGTGTGACAGAGTGGAAAAGTCGAGAGTGTTTTGATGTGACCAAAATTTAATTACAGCAGATATACAAACAAAAAAGAGAACAAAACCAAAGCAGTAAACAGCAGAGCATGAAAGGAATAAAGGAGGTATAAAATGACCAGAGGACTGGGCGTGGTGACTGACACCTGTAATCCCAGCACTTTGGGAGGCCAAGGCAGGCAGATCACTTGAGGTCAGGAGTTCAAGACCAGACAGGTCAACATGGCGAAACTCTGTCTCTACTGAAAATACTGAAATTAGGTGTATTGACAGTCCTGTCTTTCTTACGTTTTAGACTCTGTGTGTGTGTGTGTTTGTGTGTGTGTGTTTCTTTTTTCCCCTGACCAGTCCTTCTATCCTTCTGATTTTGTTTAATTTCTGTTTTTAGGAATTCCTCAGTTTTGGTTCACTAATATAATTCTTTATTTTCCAAAATGGTTTTTGAGTTTTTATTTTTTCCCCCAAAATACACCTTTTTAAAACTTCTTGAAATTTTAGGCAAAACAAAAAGTTCAGGTGTGGGTTATTTGTCATTTTGATCTATCTTTCTTTACTTTTGTGTTTATTGAGTTTTTCTACTGATAACCTGACACTGTCTGACAGTCTGTAGAAATGCAGTTGGCCCTGCAGAAATTCAGATTTTTATTGATTTGTTTCATGAACATTCCTTTGTGGTTTTTTTTTTTTTTTTTTTTTTTTTTTGAGACAAGGTCTCACTCTGTCACCTAGGCTGGAGTGCAGTGGCACAATTATGGCTCACTGCAGCTTCAATCTCCTGGGCTCAAGTGATCCTCCCACCAGAGCCTCCTCAGTAGCTGGGACTATAGGCACAGGCCACCACACCTGGCTAGTTTTTAAAGCTTTTGTAGAGACAGGGTTTCACTATGTTGCCCAGGCTGGTTTCAAACTCCTGGACTTAAGCAATCCTCCCACTTCAGTCTCCCAAAGTGCTGGGATTATAGGCATGAGCCACCATGCCCAGCCTATGAACATTTCTTAAACACCTATCATAAGCAAAATCCTATGGTTAGTACTGTGAACAAGGCTTTCTATCTGAATAGAGAGAATATAGTTTGTATGGGATATGGTCTGTTTGGGAATGAATATACTACTAATGAAGATGTAATGTTTTATAAAATGTCACAGTGGTTCAAAGAGGGAGAAATTACTTCTTCCTTAAAAGAATGAGGGAAAGCTTCATGGGGGAAGTCATTTTTATGCTGGTATTGCAAGTGGTGGTATCTGACCACATAGAGATTAGAAAGAGGATTGAAACAGTGGGAAGTACAGGTAGGAGAACAAGTCAAGAAAAGTGAATAGAATATTTTGAAGGGAACATAGCATACATGAAAAGGAACAAAGGGAGATTTAAAAACTGCCAGACCATATTTGGTAGAAATTGAGAGCCATTTAAAGTTTTGAGCTTAGTTTCAGCTAGTGTTTTTAGCTGATAACCAAATATTGTACATGGAATAATATGGGGCAAGAAGGCCATTTCTTGGGGAGCCCTGCTAGGAAACTGGTCATCTAGACTGCCAGGCTTGACAATAGGTTGGATTTTCTTCGGAGCAGATTGTAAGAAATCATTAATGTTACTCAGTAGGCTACAACTTAATCATTTCGACAGCCAAAGGGGGCTAATGATTAAAGGTGTCAATTTAATTATTAAAAACACTTGACCATATATGCTGAATATAACCTTATATCATTGTTTTACAAGTACAAAAGCATTTTTGAGTAAAAGAGTAACTTCGTTGGCCAAAGTTTGGAAGAGCCTGTTTCTATCAGAGAATACATCAGAGTCTCTGCCCTAGTTGTTTTTTTTTTTTTCTTCTTGTAGTATATTCTTTATGATAATCAGATACGTAATAGGAAGAACATCTCCATCTGGTAATCATTACCTGTAGGATGTAGAGCTTGTATGTGTCTTCTGGAAGTTAACTTTTAATGTTAAACAAAGGAAGCTGATCAAAACCAGCTGTAAAACCTTTGCATAGTTCATATTTTATACAGTCAGCATTACATTACCATTCACATGACTGTATGTCTGAAGTTTTCTAAAAAAGTAAACCTTTCATTAAAATTATTGTAATCCTGATTTTATAGTTAACACAACTTAAATGTTTCCCTGTTTGGCAGGAACATTTAACGCAATTGACATCACTGTGTATGTGGTTATACACCTTGGAGAAATAATGGCTCATTTATTAAACATATATGCCACTATTAATATATTTGGGATGCAGTCAAAATAAAAACAGTAGGTAGGTCAAAATATAATTTTCTAATTTAAAATTATGAGGTTAATAAATGTAGAAACTTGCCAGCTAAACATGTAACAGGCCATTAAATATATTATATGAACTAATTATATAGATATTGAAAATTACTCTAGTAATACCCCCTTTGACACATGGCATTTATTATAATCCTGGGTACACACAAGCATAGTAATTTTAGATCATTATTATTTATGATAAGAAATGGCTCAGAATTGTAAATCAAGAAGAAAACTTCTTTTCTTTCCCTTAATTGAATTTAGAACAACTATGGAACTTGGAAAAATAAAAAATTCAGCCTGGGCAGTGCTTTGCATTCTGCCAGTATATTGTGTATGTTAAATGGTAATAGTTTCTTCTGCCTGGAACTTGCAGTCATTATGTAAATAGCAATTTTGAAATCACAAAGCACATGAATTTCTAACAACACATACTTGTGAAAGATCTGTAACAACAGTATTGAGGATTTGCTATCATGAGATGGAATTTTGTCACGAGAAAATGTACCAGATAATGTAATGACTCAGGCAGAACAATCTAAGCAGAAGACAGTAAGCATTTCTGTCCCAAGGAAATATTTTGATATTCAGTGGTTGTTTTGTAAATGATTAATACTGTTGTGTTGGAAATGTTCTAGTCTGGAGAAACCTAAGTATTGCTCACAAATACCAAGTAGTCAGAGAAGCCAAGGACCTTTCTGGTAGTTTAACTATAGTGTAACTGCATCAAGTATGACCATATCTGGCATTAGGGTCACTGTTGCAAAGGGGCTTTTCTCAGGCCTTGGCTAACTGTCCAGCTTTAGGAAGGTATTTAAAAATGTACAAGTACATAAGTGGAAAGTAACTGATGGCAAACAAATAATTTTCAAAATATTGTAATTATAGTTTTCATTTCTGCTAATAGTAAAATATTCCTGTTTTAAAAGATAAGGAATATATTAATTGTATGCTGAAAAGGCACGGAACCATGTTAGTCTCTGAGAATTGACAAGCTGTCATTCCTTAAGAGAGAGATTTAAAGAATGTTCTACTTCAATCATAGTATTTGTGTTAGAACACTTAAGTAAATTTAAGACATTTATTTTTAACACAAAAATAATTTGTAGCGTGAAGCGCAAAGCAGAAACTCAGTATATGTATGTTTATTGAATTATTGTACCAAGAAGACTTAATTATATTTAACACCTTTCTTAAATTATATCTATGTGTGTATATCTAATATATGTAAATACACATATTTGTATACATAAGATTAACAGGAAAAGTGCAGATTGTAAGTGCTGAACTCAGGGAGTTTTGACAATTCCACACTCCCATGTAACCAGCACCCCAAGAGCAGCGAATAATATTTCCTGTACTTTAAAAAGTTCTCCTTTCCAGTCACAACCTTCTTACTTCCCCCAGTGGTTTCTATTACCATAGTTTAACTTGTCTATTCTTGGATGTCATGTAAGTGCAATTACATAAGTGTGCCCTTTTGTGTCTAGCTTTCCTTGGTTTTGTTAGTCTTTTTTATTTTATGTTTTATGTATTCTAGTGGGTGTGCAGTATTATTTTATTGTGATTTTCATTTCTGTTTCCCTAAAGATGAATAAAATTGAGCACCTTTGACTTTGCTTATTGCCATTCGTATATCTCACTTTGTGATGTGTCTATTCCTACTTTTTGTCCTTTTTATTGGGTTATTAATACTTTCTATGTTTTGTCCAAGAAATCTTTGCATACCCAAAGGTCAAGAAGACTTTCTGTTAGGTTTCTTTATGGTTATATGGCATCTATTATCTTCATGGTTATATGGTACCTATTATGTTTATGGTTATAGATTTTATGCTTAATTTTATGATCCGTATTGAATTATTTTTTAGATATTGAATTAGACAGATAGTGGAGCTTTTTTTTTTTTTTTTTTTTTTTCCATTTAGCTATTTCAGTGACATTTGTTACCCATGTTTCAGCAACATTTTTGGACATAAATAAAGGACTGTGTGACTGCAATTATGCATAGAGTTCACATTTTTATTCACTTTCCTCCTTTGATTTTAATTGCTTTTCTGTTGGTTTAACCACTAGTGAACCACTAAGCTATGTCTTTCATAGCATTTCAGCAAATTGGTGTCAGCACACATTGCAGTTTTCTGTTCTCTTCCATAGAAATACTCAAATATCAATTAATTCTGTCAATATGAAGTGATCTGTAGAATTGGTATCTAACTTCTATCCTGTATCTGTCCTCCTATTCTCACCCTATATAGCTCCTTTTTCTTGCCCTTTTCATAGCTGATAGTAAAGACACTAACTTCAGTACCTCACAAAACAACTCATAAGATCTTCAGTATTTTCTGAAACTATTTAGCTGTGGTTTTTGAACATGATGCCCCTAACACGTTAAGGTATTTGGTATAGTAGTATAAATCAAGGTATTTAGATATGGTAGTATAAATTAGTGACTCTTCTATATAAAATTTCCTAGTCATCTATGTTCATTTTGGGATGCATCCCAACAAAGGAGATGGATTTGTGGTTTTTCACGTTAAATATATCTTGTCAGTTTGCCATAAACTGACTTACAAATTGGAAGACCCATTTTTGGATTTGAGTTTTGAATTATTTGTGAATTTTATCTTTATTAAGCTTTTTTTGTATTTTTTGAGCTTTCCATGATAAACATGTATTGCTTTTATAACAAATCCATGAGTATATTATATTCTCTAAACTTTTGGTAATGTCTAATTAATTAACAAAGTATATGTAGATACCAGGGCACTTTGATTAATGAATTCTCAAGCTGATATAAATAGAAGACAGAGAGAATTGAGCTTCTAGAATGCTTTTAGTTGCTGTATTTCCTTATATTGTTTGAGTTATACAGGCACATATGTTTGAATGACACTGCTCATGGAATACCTACATGTCTTCAGCGTAGATATTGAAGACTGGCAAAGTAGCAACCAAAATCTTGTCTCTAAGTATAGATAAGAGATGAGAAATAGACTTTACTTTAACGGAGAAAGTCATTCCTTCAAATTCATATTTAGGCAAATAAACATCAGAAAACATCAAGAAATCTTAGAAATGATAGACCAATAAATGATACTATTGTTTCTTGTCTTCTAAGGTGTACTTTAAAAAAAAAAAAAAACTTTTTAATTTTCTAATGTTTGGATGTGTAGTGACACAGCTGTTACAGCCTGAGTTCTGGTAAGATAGAGAGAGGGCCAGTATCCAAGTTTGAAGAAGGTATCAGTGCCTCAGATTAAAACCCAGGAGCTTTTAATCTTAGATTGTGGGGCAGCCTTGGTAACACAGAGGAAGATGGGTACCAATGATTTTGCATCAAAGAGATTCAGAAGGGTCAGACTTTGAATGTGAAAACATTTATGAATACCTTAACCAATTTTTTTTTTTGCTGCTGTTTTCGTCCTTTTCTATGCTGAAGTGAAACAATAATGCCCAAGTATGATCTATAATGATAATCTATGCCTTAAATTTAAAAGAACTTAAAAAAATGAGAATAAAATAAAAATTCTAAGTCAATGCTTCTTAGACTGTCTGAAGCCAAGGTCTGGTTTTTTGTTTTCTACCTCCACCACTTTTATAAAATATATTTGAAATTGTCACTGCAATATTAAAATGTTAGAAAACTTTCTAAACACTTTTATTTTCTGACCTTATCTTGTAGACTGATAACAGTTTATGGTCTGGCACTGGTCAGGGTCCACATTTTGAGTGGCACTGATAAGAAAACATTTTATCAGTTTAATTTTCATTATATCTTTTTTTTCTTAACCTACCAAAATAATAAAATAGTGTAATGGTGATCTTACACTTGGTGGTGTTAGAGGTTTGATGAAATAGTTTGTGTGTATTGCCTAATTTCTTTAAAAACATTGTTTTAGGAGTCTGACTGCCTAGTTAATTTTGGAAGAAGTCCCGTATCATTTCTGAGTCTGAGTATTTTGATTGTAAAGTGGGGATAATATTAGCTCTGACTTCACAGCATTTTTGTAATCATTAAATAAGAAAATTTGTGGAAATCACTTGACTGGACGAAGTAGGAATGTCATATATATTAAAGCATATTGTCGTACTCACCCAGACTTTTCCTCATAGGAACTCAATGACAGGGCACTGTAGAGAAATTATTAGCATGCCAGGAGATTACCCCTCCTTAAAGAGCTGGCTCTCAAGGACCTTTGAATTCAGTTATAATCCAGGTAATACCAACAGCCTTGCATTTCTTTGGTAGGTCTGGGCATCAGGGATCTGTGTCACATTGAAGGATGGATGTGTGAATGAGCTGAAGCAGGTCTTTAGTCAGCAATTGAGAGTAAGTCAAGATTCCCCCTTCTCAGAGAGAGGAATCTAGTAAAGACTTAAGATGGTTTGTCAGAACCCACTTTGGACAGTAGGATTCTAGTCCCAAAAGAAAACTGGAGTGCACCCTAATAACCGGGACAGATCCCCAGTCACAACGCACATGGGTCAGGGTTCTGGGAAAGCTGTTTCTTGGGTGACATGTGAGCATACAATATCTTACCTGTCCTCTGCATTGGATATCAGGCTAAGACAACTGATTTTCTTCCACCCTTTTCTGGCTACTGCCTCTTTCTCCTTGACTCCAAGCATAGTAAGGACTAAGATTGCAGATCAGTGATCTAATTTAATGGATATTGTGGGGCAAAACAAAGACAGGAAAAGAAAGAGTTTACTGGGTTTGGTTAGGTAGGTTCCTCATGTGTAACTTTTGCAGTTTTTTTTTCAATGTTTCTAACAGTTTTAAAATATAATTTAGATTTTCTTGATGTGGGTCTGAGGAATCCTTGGTTCACTGAGCTGTGGGATGAATAAAACTTTAGGTTTCCCAGGTGTGTCTGTTAACTATGTTTTCATTGTTCATATATCCAAATTAACTGGAAACTCTTGCCAAACAGGAACCTGCCTGAAATGAAGATACATATTCTATTACTATGTCCATTTCTCTTCATTTTACATTCTCCAAAAAGGTAAACAGAGACAAAATACGAGAAAAATCTTTTTCCGTATTGGTTTGATTACTTTTTATCGTATTTATTTTAATAGTATAGCAAACATACTGATTAATTAGGAATAAATGGCAAGAAAAGATTTACAAAGAATAGGGAATTTGTTTTGTGACTTGGATGTTTGTTGCTTATACATATCTGCTTTGTTTCCTGTGAACTTAATGGTGATTTTAAATTCAGTAATATAAACTCTCTGCTATACACTGGTAGTAACATTTCTTCCTTGTCATCACTCCAGTTTGTAAAAAGAAATTGCTTTCATGTTGAGATTAAATCATTTATGTATGTATTTATTTATTTTTATTTATTTATTTATTTATTGAGACAGAGTTTCGCTGTTGTCACCCAGGCTGGAGTGCAGTGGTGCAATCTCAGCTCACTGCAACCTCCACCTCCCAGGTTCAAGTGACTCCTGCCTCAGGAGTAGCTGGGATTATAGGCGTGTGCTGCCATGCTCAGCCATTTTTTTCTATTTTTAGTAAAGATGGGGTTTCACCATGTTGGGCAGGCTGGTCTCGAACTCCTGACCTCAGATGATCCATCCACCTCTGCCTCCCAAAGTGCTGGGATTGCGGCGTGAGCCACCACACCCGGCCAAAGCATTTCATTTTACCAGCTGTTGTCCATACATGTGACCTCATCAACAACAAAAGTATATACCTCTGAATATCAAACAAGATTAGGTTGGATCCTGCTCTTTCCAAATTGGCTTTGGGTGGTCTTGAAAGATCAGACATCTTCTGTTGATCTGAAAATTCGTATGTAATTCTCTTAAATTTCAATGTGCTATAACTTCAATCAAAATAGTGAATGTTTTTTGGATAAAATGGGTTTATTGGATAACAATGGTCATTTTCCCCTTCAGTTTGCAGATTATGTGAAGTAAATGATGATATATCATTGGATTCATAGCCTATGAAAACGTGCAGATTTTCTTCTATGCTTTGAGTAGCTTCAAAGCAGACTCTGATAGACGTCCTCCTTGGGAATGACCATGATATATACATACCTGGCATTGATCTGATGGCTCTGCCAAATGTGCCCACTTTGTTGCACACCTTTGCTGAAGTGAGCAAAGATGTTTCCTTTTCTGGCAGTTAAAAATGCTGCTAACAGCAGCTGTTGGCAGGCTCTTCTCTAGGCATATTTAAATCAGTGGAATGGAGCTAATGTATTTCTCCTTTGTGTTGTGGAAGTTATCTGAGACCTGCAGAAAATTAAATATTACCATTCAAATACTTTTGAAAAAATAAGACCAATTCAGTGACTACTTTTAAAAATAAATAAATAAGAGTTCTCTGCAAAATATAATTTTGTCAAGTTAATCTATGGATTTTTTGGTGGTTTCCTCTCCCTCTACTCATATATTTCAGATTATTTTTAGTATAATGCTTAGGCAGTTAATCTTTTAAAACTCTTCACAGGAACTTTCTAGGAAATAAGAAGGTGACTATGAGTGTACTGTTTCCTTCCATTAGTTTACATATACTTATACGGATCATACTTACATTTTTTCCCTCCAAACACTTTTTAAACCAAGCCAAATATGCCATGCCAATTTATAGGGGCCTGTAAATCTAAGTAATATTAGGACCACAGATCCATCCTTTTTCCTTACTCTCCTCTTACAACTGTAAAATTAGACCCGGTGATGATATCCAGATTTCAGTGTTAGTTCCTTTTGTATCCTCCCCATTTAACACATACTGTTCAACCTAAACACGACTTTTATCATGTCACTCTTCCCTGCTCAGAGTCCTAGAATGTTGTTTAACACCTTCTGCATGAAGTGTGTGGTTCCTCTAATACAATTGGTTTATGCTGTTTTTGTGGTATTTACAATCTGTTATCCTGTTTTACTGCCTTTATAATTTTCTTGGTTACAAGGCCATAGATAATCCCTCTTTATCCTTCACCTTCTAATTCAGTGTTTTACATTCACATGTTCCATGTGGTACTTATTGATTCTCTGTTGTGCTCTAAGCATTGAAAAATACACTGGGAATCACAGGTGGAAGCTATACAGTGTACTCTTTAGATGGTCGATCTGCTTTGATGCTCCATTTAATGTGTCTTGCCTGTAATATTTGGTAGTATCTCAGAATTATAATTTTGTGATATTTATCATAATGCTCTGGATTTATGCCTTGAAAACTAGAATTTATTATGGTGTAGATTTATAATTTTTATTATTTCAACTTTTTCAAATGTTATTTGTGTTACTTTGTAAATTACTTTCTAAGATGTATGTACTAACTTTTCCCAACAGTATTACAACAACTTTATTATGGACTGAATTGAAATAACTCACCTAAAAGAGGCATCTATATCCTTTGCCATATTAGACACCAGTGTAAATACTAGATAAGGTGTATATTTATATAAAAATTTGTTTACTTGGTGTTTAAAAGCAAATTGATAATGTCTAATATCAAAAAAATTTGGATATTAAATAACACTCTAATTTTAACTGTGTGTGTTAGGGTTAGGTTGTCTGTTCACTCTGATGATAGTTTCCTTTGCAGTACAGAAGCTTTTTAGTTTAATTAGATCCCATTTGTCAATTTTGGCTTTTGTTAAAACTGCTTTTGGTGTTTTTGTCACGAAATCTTTGCCCATGCCTGTGTCCAGAATGTTATTGCTTAGATTTTCTTCCAGGGTTTTTATAGTTTTGGGTCTTTAATCCATCTTGAATTAATTTTTGTATAAGGTGTAAGGGAAGGGTCCATTTTCAATTTTCTGCATATGGCTAGCCAGTTCTCCCAGCATCATTTATTAAATACAGAATCTTTTCCCCATTGCTTGTTTTTGTCAGTTTTGTCAAAGATCAGATGGTTGTAGGGTGTGTAGTCTTAATTCTGAGGTCTCTGTTCTGTTCCGTTGGTCTTTGCATCTGTTTTTGTACCAGTACCATGCTGTTTTGGTTACTGTACCCTTGTAATATAGTTTGAAGTCAGGTAGCATGATGCCTTCAGCTTTGTTCTTTTTGCTTAGGATTGTCTTGGCTATACGGGCTCTTTTTTGGTTCCATATGAATTTTAAAATAGTTTTTTTTCCCTAATTCTGTAAAGAATATCAATGGTTTAATAGGAATAGCATTGAATTCATAAATTACTTGGGTACTATGGCCATTTTCATGACATTGAGTCTTCCTATCTATGAGCATGGAATGTTTTTCCATTTGTTTGTGTCCTCTCTAATTTCCTTGAGCAGTGGTTGGTAGTTCTCAAAGAGATCCTTCACTTCCGTTGTTAGCTGTATTCCTAGGTATTTTATTCTTTTTGTGGCAATTGTGAATGGGTGTTCATTTGTGATTTGGCTCTCTGCTTGCCTGTTGTTGTATAGGAATGCTAGTGATTTTTGCATACTAATTTTGCTGAAGTTTGCATACTGAGAATTTGCTAAAGTTGCTTGTGAACTGAGACGATGGGCTTTTGATGAAGCTTTTGAACTGAGATGATGGGCTTTTTTAGATACAGGATTATGTCATCTGCAAACAAAGAAAATTAGACTTCCTCTCTCCCTATTTGAATATGCTTTATTTCTTTCTCTTGCCTGATTGCCCTGACCGGAACTTCCAATACAATGTTGAATAGGAGTGGTGAGAGAGGGCATCCTTGTCTTGTGCTGGTTTTCTGGGGAATGCTTCCAGCTTTTGCCCATTCAGTATGATATTGGCTGTGGGTTTGTTACATATGGCTCTTACTATTTTGAGGTATATTCCTTCAATACCTAGTTTATTGAGAGTTTTTAACATGAAAGGATGTTGAATTTTATCAAAGGCCTTTTCTGCGTCTATTGAAATAATCATAAGGTTTTTGTCTTTAGTTCTGTTTATATGATGAATTACATTTATTGATTTACGTATGTTGAGCCAAGCTTGCATCCCAGGGATGAAACTGACTTGATCATGGTGAATAAGCTTTCCAATGTGCTGCTGGATTCGGTTTGCCAGTACTTTATTGAGGATTTTTGCACTGATGTTCATCAGGGAACAATCCCAAATTTCTGAATAGGGTGTATTCAGTGCTATATATCAAAACTTGGTTCTGCGCTTTATAGAAAATACTATGAAGGAAAGGAAAGCAGAGATTAGTGAGATTCAGATCTTACCTTCCTGATGCTTCCTATCTTACACCTGTATCATAAATGTAAGTGTCATAAAGAAAAAGGTACAAAGTGCTTAGTCAACCAAGAGAGCGATCAGACCTACTTAATTCATCAAAAACAGCCTTATAAAGCACTTATAATTTTGGGTAGATCTTGCTGGATGAATAAGATTTCACATGGAGAGATGGATAAGTGGAGAGGGAAAACATTCAGAGTCAAAAGGAGCAGATAGATGTTCATATGAGCAACTTCGTAGACTATTAAATAATGAATAGTGAGTTTGGCTAGAGCTAAACATGATGGGGCAGGGGAAGGGATAATGAATCTGGAATGGGAGCTGAAGTTACACTATAGTGCAGTGTTTCTCAATAATAGCTGAACGCTCCTTTTAGTAGGAAGGGTTGGAATCTTAAAACCAGTATTTTATATGTAAGATTTCAAAGAGCCCCCACAGGTGCTTCTGATAAGAGCCTCTCCAGGGTGTATCCCCAAACTGAAAGTCATTCTGTGTAATATAACAGTACGTTATGCCAGACACTGTACTAAGTACATTGCATCCATTATTCTAATCTTTACAACAATTGTATGCATAGCATATTCCTTAGAATATAGAAGGTGTTCAGTGTATATTTGTTGAATTAATAAATAAGAGTTTAAAAAGTGAATATAAATTATAGTTATTAGTGTTTCTGTTTTCCAGATGAGGAAACTAAGGTACAAAACCTTAAGTATAAGAAATCAGTTGCTAAACTGCCAAAAATGTGCATAATTTCTAGGACTAAGAGTCTGGTGTGAAAGTTTATTTTAGGTGTGGAGGCTCTGATCTCACATGGATTATTTTATTTTCATCTTTTTCATGTCTTATCTTACTCTTTCCAATAATATGGAGTTTAAAATGGAATCTATTTTCTGTCAAAATAATCTACTAATGCACATTAAAGTTAAAAAATAAGGATTTTAAAGAGCAAAAAGATTATCAAATAAATCATTTAAACAATTTAAATCAGTATCTTTTATTTTTAGAGTGAACTTCTGTGTTTACCTAAGATATAGCTCACATTATTAATATATTCTTTAGGTTTTAGAAAGATGATTATATTTGTTTTAGGTCTTCATGAAATACACTCAAATACATCTTTCAATTCTGTGTTTATAATACCTTATTTAAAGCCTTTGTCTCCTAAGTCCAACATCTGAGCTCTCTCTGAGACACTTTTTATTGATTGCCTTTTTTCCTGTGTGTGGGCTGTGGTTTTTTCTCTTTCTTTGCATATCTGGTAAATTTTTTGTTGTTTAAAACTGGAACTTTTTTTTAATTTCAATTGGTTTTGGGGAACCAGGTAATGTTTTCTTACATGGATAATTTATTTAGTGGTGATTTCTGATATTTTGGTGTACCCAATCACCCACGCAGCATACACTCTCCCCAGTGTATATACTCTTTTATCCCTCACTCCATCCCAACCTTCCCGCCAAGTCCCCGAAGTCCATTGTGTCCCTCTTATGTCTTTGTGTCCTCATAGCTTAGTTCCCACTTGTAAGTGAAAACATACAATGTTTGGTTTTCCGTTCCTGAGTTGCTTCACATAGAATAATGGTTTCCAGTTCCATCCAGGTTGCTGCAAATGCCTTTATTTTGTTTACTTTTATGACTGAGTAGTATTCCATGATGTACATATACATTTTCTTTATCCACTCATTGATGAGCATTTGGTCTGGTTTAATATTTTTGCAATTGTGAATTGTGCTGCTATAAACATGCATATGCAAGTATCTTTTTCATGTAATGACTTATTTTCCTCTGGGTAGATACCCAGGAGTGGGATTGCTAGATCAAATGGTAGGTCTAGTTTCAGTTGAGGAATCTCCACACTGTTTTCCGTAGTGGTTGTACAGTTTACATTCCCACCAGCATTGTACAAGTGTTCCCTTTTCACCACATCCACGTCAGCATCTACTACTTTTTGATTTTTTGATTATGGCCATTCTAGAAGGAGTAAGGTGGTGGTATGGTATCTCATTGTGGTTTTGATTTGCATTCCCCTGATCATTCGTGAAGTTGAGCATTTTTTTCTTATGTTTGTTGACCATTTGTATATCTTCTTTTGAGAATTGTCTATTCATATTCTTAGCCCATTTTTTGATGGGATTATTTGTATTTTTCTTGCTGATATGTTTGAGTTCCTTGTAGATTCTGGATATTAGTCCTTTGTTGTAATATTTTCTCCCATTTTGTGTGTTGTCTGTTTGCTGATTATTTCTTTTGCTGTGCAGAAGTTTTCAACTTAATTAAGTCCCATCTATTTATCTTTGTTTCTGTTGCATTTGCTTTTGGGTTTTTGGTCATGAAGTCTTTCCCTAAGTCAATGTCTAGGAAGGATTTTTTCCAATGTTATCCTCTAGAATCTTTATGGTTTCAGGTTTTAGACTTAAGTGTTTGATCCATCTTGAGTTGATTTTTGTATAAGGGAAGAGATGAGGATCTAGTTTCATTCTCCTACATGTGAATTGCCAATTATCCCTACACCATTTGTTTAATAGGATGTCCTTTCCCCACTTTATGTTTTTGTTTGTTTTGTCGAAGATCAGTTGGCTGTATTTGGCTTTATTTCTGGGCTCTCTATTCTGTTCCATTGGTCTCTGTGCCATTTTTATACCAATACCATGCTGTTTTGGTGAATACAGCCATGTATTAATAGTGTAATTTGAAGTTGGGTACTGTGTTGCCTCCAGATTTGTTCATTTTACTTAGTCTCGCTTGGTCTGTGCGGGCTTCTTTTTGGTTCCATATGAAATTTAGGATTGTTTTTTCTAGTTCTTTGAAGAATGATGATGGTATTTTGATGGGAATTGCATTGAATTAGTAGATTGCTTTTGGCGGTGTGGTCATTTTCACAATATTGATTCTACTCTCCATGAGCATGGAACTTTTAGATAATATATTTTAGCAACTCTC
Organism: Piliocolobus tephrosceles; assembly: GCF_002776525.5. NCBI lineage: Eukaryota > Metazoa > Chordata > Mammalia > Primates > Cercopithecidae > Piliocolobus > Piliocolobus tephrosceles. Next base: position 123,789,377 of record NC_045438.1, read on the forward strand.
AGAATCACTACCACCTCTAGAGTTGTTGTTTCTCATATTTTTGTTTTTTTAGTGACATTGCTAATTCCATAAAATCTGTCTTCCCTTCTATATATAGCCACTGACGTCTCTGCTCAGGTTTTTTTTTTTTTAATTCATAATTTTTAAATTTAATGTTATGGTTAAAGATGGCTTTTTAGTGATGACCCCCAGGGCAGCCAGCTTTAATGGTCAGCCAGTGATTAAAAGTTTTCTTTAAACATTTTGAACCCATAAGGCTTCCACTTTTGCTGAGAAATCTATATGTGTAGTAGGGCACACATTCAAAGTTCAGGCAGTTTACAAGTCTGCCTATGCTTTCACTTCATAGTCTGCTCAGGATGTATAGGATCTCATGGTCTACAATTGATAAGTAGGCAGCTGAGGTCTTTTCTGGTCTTTCCTAAGCCTGCATGTAACCTGGTGCATGTGTAATCTGTTCAGATTCCCAGGAATATATTGGAACTTTTCAAAGCCCCCGATGGCTACATAGTGGCAGAAAAGATGTATCTTTTCCTCACTTATTGCCAGGTTCATGACTGAGACATTTATATTAAAAGATAGACTAACAAAAGAAAAGCATACACATTTATTTCATATAAATTTTACATGACACAGGAGCCTTCAGAAATTAAAACCTAAAGAAACCAGAAAAATTATTTTTATGCTACATTAAATGAAGAGTGGACATTTTTGCAGAAGTCTGATTGGATAAAGAGAGATATGATCTAATAGTAAGAAACTGGAGAGATTTCAGCAAGGCCTTTTTGTTCAGAGTCTTCTCTGTATCCCTGGGCAACATTCCTTGCCTGTGTGTGTGGGGTACATGAGGGCCTTAAGACCTACTTCAGAAAAAGACCAGAGAATTCTTTTATGCCTGCTTCAGGTGAGAAGGGTAGTAGAAGGCAAGAGAGACCTTCCTACTATAGCTTACAGTGGGGGAAAGATTTCTCAGTCATTTCAAGGTTCATGACTGAGACCCCTATAACAAAAGACAGACTAACAATAGAAAAGCGTGCAAATTTATTTAATATAAATTTTAAATGACATGTAAACTGGAGGGAACTTAGCAAGTCCTGTTTGTTCAGATTTCTCTTGGCATTTCAGCTCCTTCATTCCCACTCTCTGGGTATAGGCCAGGTCACCTGTTACCTGAGGGTCTTCAGGGGAGAAGGGAGGGAGAAAGTCAGAGTGACCTTTTTTTTTTTTTTTTTTTTTTGAGATGGAGTCTCGCTCTATTGCCCAGGCTGGAGTGCAGTGGCACAATCTCAGCTCACTGCAAGCTCCACCTCCCAGGTTCATGCCGTTCTACTGCCTCAGCCTGCTGAAGAGCTGGGACTACAGGCGCCAGCCACCTCGCCCGGATAATTTTTTTTTTTTTTTTGTATTTTTAGTAGAGACGGGTTTCCACCGTGTTAGCCAGGATGATCTTGATCTCCCAACCTCGTGATCCACCCACTTTGGCCTCCCAAAATGCTGGGATTACAGGCGTGAGCCACCACACCTGGCTATCAGGGTGACCCTTTTAGGATTTATAGCCTGCTTCAGGGAAGAAGGGTGAGGGGAAAATGAGAGTGGCCTTCCTGCCTCTGCAATTTTCTCAGTTTTCAAGGTGCCTTATTTTGGAGTAGTGTTTCTTGCACCTCATCATACTGTTCTAAAATGCTGAGGTGCCATATTTTGAAATAGTATTTCTTGAACCCCATCAGGGATTTTCTGCAGATCTCCATTTTAAATTTTTGGTTGCTTTTCTGTTAGGCACACTTGGTATTCCTGATTACTTGCCACCAATTGCTGTTGTTTTCAACAATGCCCTTGAGAACAGGCAGGAGGATCTCTTGAGGCCAGGAGTTGGAGACTAGCCTGGGCAACATTGTGAGACCCCATCTCTACCACAGGAAAAAAAAATTAAAAAAGCAAAACAGACAAAAAAGCTGGGTACAGTGGCACATGCCTATAGTCCCAGCTACTAAGAAGGCCTAGGCAGGAGGATCGCTTGAGCCCGGGTGTTTGTCGCTGCGGTGAGCTATGATTGTGCCACTGCACTCCAGCCTGGGCATCAGAGTAGGACTCTGTCTCAAAAAACAAAACCACCAGAAACAGGAAATTATTCTCAACTCTCCTCTCTCCCTTTTTACCTCCCTTCTCCTCCTCCTCCTTTTCTCCCTCCCCCTCCTCTTCCTCTCCTCCCTTCTCTCTACCTTTCTCCCTCTCTCTTCCTTCCCCCTCTTCCTTTTTCCTCTCTCACATCACACATACCTTTTTTACCCCCTTCTGCATTGCCTATTCTATCTCAAATGTCCTTATCCTCTTTCATACTCTTCTACTCACCCGTCCTTTTCTGGTCTGTCTTGCCCATTAAACTATGATCTACCTAAGGTAAGGACCACATTTTAGTCATCTTTGCATTCCCAGCCTCTGGTGTAGTGTCCAGTACGGGAGTTTAGGGTAAGGTATAGTCTATGGATTTATTTCTCATGACTTTAGGACTAAGGTAATGTCTGTTGGTAATAATGGGGCATTTTCTAAGAACCGTATTTATGTAGAGGTTTTGTTTTGCTATTGCTTTAAATTTAGCTAAATAAGAGTGTCTGAGTCAAAGGTGTCTAATTACGTTGACAGTCATCCACTGAGAAACGCAGTCAATACAAAATGCTACTGTTTGTATGATTGGATTTTTTGCAAAGCTACTGAAAGGTAGTCATACCATAATCTGGAAATTGTATTCAGCACATTCCTATGAAACCTTTCAGTGTAACTTGGTATGGCTATGTATCTGCAACAGTCCTTCTTAGCTCTTGTCACCTGATAAACAAGTTTCATGCTTTTCTTTAATTTAAATTTCAAAATGTATATCACAACATAAATAAATTACAGCCATCTCATTTTTAAACGGGCTTTTTAAAAACTCATAGCTACTTAGGTTAATTATCCCATTTCAGAAAATATATTCCAAATCCTCTATCACCGATTCTCTTCAAAAAAGCTTTTTGTGCACCTCCTTGTAACTAAATATATCATTCTATCAGACAATACTGCCAAATACCTAGGTGATTCCCTCTGATTTCTCAAAAGATTTTATTGTCTGGCTCATTGTTCTTTTGTCTATAATACTCCTGTTAGAATTCTTGATCATTTCAGTAGCCACATGCATGATCCTTCCAATATCCTGGACTTTCAGTTTTTCATTTTCTCTCCAATGGCACTGTCCTCCAATTTATTTCAGCCATTAATTCCATGATTGTACCCTAGACCTTGTTGTTTACAATAACTGCAACTCCTGTGTAACTTCAATTTAGAGTATTCTACTCTCCAATCACCACCTCCCATTGTCCATCACCTAATTTAAAATTTTATGCTCAATAGTTATAATTACTCCTTTGCATATGTACTTAATACCCTTGGCCTCATTTCATTTGTTTTATTCACCTGGCAGTACTCTACACTAGTTAAATTCTGCTCTTTAGCAGCTTTTAACCTGTACCAATGCAGCTGAATATTGCTAGAGATAAACACAACATGGCTTACAGTAATTCTTGACCACTAACTTTAGAGTTTTAATGAGTCGTTAATACTGTCCTGTGATATATGTATAAATAAATAAATAATATATTTAATAAATATATATCATACATATATATAAATTTTTCCCTGTTTATTTCATTCTCCCAGTATCCTGGATGAAGTGTTATACCTTTTTCTTTTTCTTTAAATTTCTAACAAGTTATTTCCTATCCTGATTCTCAGCTTATAGCTGTGCTTCCTACCTGTCTAAGGAAGTATGAGGAAATACTCATATATTCATATGTTTCTACTTCATCTGCTCTTTTCCTGTACATATGCCCACATACCTGCCTTCCCTCCTTTTATTGTAGGTTAACTGTCTATTCCCCAACCTCTCCACTTGTGCTTAAACTCCCATACCCTCGGGCTGGGCGCAGTGGCTCACGCCTGTAATCCCAGCACTTTGGGCGGCCAAGGCGGGCGGATCACGAGGTCAGGAGTTCAAGACCATCCTATCCTGGCTAACACAGTGAAACTCCATCTGTACTAAAAATGCAAAAAATTAGCCAGGCGTGGTGGCAGGTGCCTGTAGTCCCAGCTGCTCGGGAGGCTGAGGCAGGAGAATAGCGTGAACCCAGGAGGCAAAGCTTGCAGTGAGTCAAGATCGTGTCACTGCACTCCAGCCTGGGCGACAGAGCAAGACACCGTCTCAAAAAAAAAAAAAAAAAAAAAAAAGAAAATCCCATACCCTCTTATACACACAAGGATATCAGCACTTTTCTCTCCTGCATCATTACTAGATTATTCTGAAAGTAATTAGCCAACATATAAAGTTAACATCAAGTTTCTAAGTATTTGAACACTGGGGAATGTGAGAAAGTAGCTTTTGAAATGTAACATGCCCACTCATTGAACTTGTATTATCAACATTGCAAATTCAGAAAACTGTCTTCCATGAGACTTTAAAATAAAATTAATATCAAATATATGTGACATGGTTTATTTTCTACTGAATACTGCAGTGGAGACCAAGAACATTTTAGTAATTGTATTTAATTTATAGGTTCAAATGATTATTGTGCCTCCCTCTCTTCCCCTACCCTCCCCCCCATGAAAATTTCCTAAATGGAAAACTAAACTATGGGGTTTTTTTTTCTTTGCCTTTTAATGCTTCTGTATTAACTTCTTGTGTTATTTTGTGCTAATTGTGTTATGCAAATACTCTTGGAAAAATGTCCCATGATCCCAGATGATTTTGTGGTTTATAGATATTTCAAATGGAAGTGTCTTCTTTTTATACATACACACACACACAACACACACTGCAGAAAAGGCAGTGTTTGCTAAACCATGTGTGTGGACGACTGGCAAGGTGGCTCTCAGTATCCTGTTTCTTAAGCTATAGCTTACCTAGATAATCTGCTGCACTGGCTTTCAAACTGTCTTTTATAGAAGTACTTCAGGAGATTTTACTCTGGAGATGATGATGACCTTGTAGGTGGAATCCTAGACTTCCCATACTTGGAGTACTTGAGTTAAAGGAGTTCTGTTTTTACCTGTTCATGGTAAGGGGGTTTCAGGTATGATTGCATTTTCCCCAGAACATTCTGCTGCTTAAAAAGGGGGTACCAAATATTTATCTTACTGTTAAGTAATTAGTCTTATTTTGGTTATTCTTTTGGTTCTTATTTTATTGGTGGATAAATAACATGCATTTTTCCATATTATTATGTAACTATTATGCAAATTGATGTGTATTTTAATTATAAGGAACTGCTTTAAGAGTATATTATCAATATTGTCCTTATTTTATAAGGATTAGAATTGGGTAGAAATAATTCCATCAGGAGGTAAATGTAGTAAAAAGTGAAGGGGTGTTTTGCTTGTTTGTTTTTGTTTTCTCATCTGAGTTAAGCTATAAACAGTGAAGCTGCTTGTGTATACTCAAAGACTGTTTTAGCCAAGGCCCTGCTCTTACAGTCACTTAAACTCTGAGTTGGCCAAGCTGTGATAGGTTTGAGTTTGGTTGCCAGCTGGCAGGCAAGTCGTGAAATGTCGTTATAGTTTTGTTTGATACAAGAACTTAGGAAAATAAAAGGGGACCTAGAAGATTCATACCCCTTATTTTGTAAAGGTAAAAGTTGAGTTCTGGAAAGGAGAAGTGACTGATGGTGTCACAGGTAGACCTAACCTCCTGTTTTTATCCCTGTGAATGAGTGTAACTTGTGCTGACTGTTTGAGTAAGGCTGATTGTGTGGGACAGAGGCCCCTTGGGGCATCTCTGAATAATGAAGATTATCTTTTAAAGGATCCACATAAATGAGATCCAACACCAGAAGGCTCAGGGTTGGAAGCAGATCAGTGGCTGAACTCTTGGCATCCTTCTTTTCTTCTCATTTTCTTTCAAAGCTGATTTTTTTAAAAATTGTTTTAATTGACAAGTAACGATTGTATATGTTTGTTATGTACAACATATTTGTAAACACGTGTACATTGTGGAAGGGCTAAATTGAGCTAATTAATATATGTATTACTTCATATATTAATTTTTTTGCAGTGAGAACACTTATGCACTCTTAGCATTTTGCAAGAATACAATACATTTGTTATTAACTATAGTCACTATGCTGTACAATTCTCTTGTATGTTTTCCAGTGTAACTGAAATTTTGTGTCCTTTGGCCGACACTTCCCCAACCCTTCTTTAACCCGTCCCTCCCCCTCAGCTCCTGGTAACCACCATTCTACTCTCTACTTTGGCGAGTTCAAACGTTTTAGATTTTACATATGAGATCATGTGACATTTGTCTTTCCATGCTTGGCTTATTTCACTTAACATAATATCCTCTAGATTCATCCATGTTGTCACAAATGACAGAATTTTCCTACCTTTTTAAGGCTGAATAACACTCCATTGTATATAGCACATTTTCTTTATCCATTTACCCACTGATGGACTCCTAGGTTGATTCCATCTTGGCTATTGTGAATAATGCTTCAGTGAACATGAGTAACGCTACCTCTTAAACATGCTGAGTTTACTTCTTTTGAATATGTAGCCAATAATTAGATTGATGGATCATATGGTAGTTCTGTTTTAAATGGTTTTGAGACAACTGGATATTCACACATAGAAGAATGAAATTAGACTCTTATCTCATATGCAAAAATCAACTCAAAATGGATTAAAGAGTTAACTGTGAGACCTGAAACTATAAAACAGCTAGAAGAAAACACAGGAGGAAAGCTCCATGACTTTGATCTGGGCAATGAGTTTTTGGATATGAACCCAAAAGCATAGGCAACAGAAGTGAAAATAGACAAATGGGATTACATCAAACTAAAAAGACTCTGCCAAAAAAAAAAAAAGAGAACAGAGTAGAGAGACAACTTACAGAATGAGAGAAAATATTCACAAGCCATATATCTGATAAGGGATTAATATTCAGAATCTAAAAGGAACTCAATAGTAGGAAAATAATACAATTAAAAAATGGGCAAAGACTCTATATAAACATATCTCAAAAGAAGACACAGAAATGGCCAACATGTATATGAAAAATTACTGAACATCACAAATCATCAGAGAAATTCAAATTAAAACTACAATGAGATATGACTTTGCATATGTTAGAATGGCTGTCATCAAAAAGATGACAGATATGAAGTGTTTGAGAGGATGTGGAGAAAAGAGAACCTTTGCACACTCGTGGTGGGAATATAAATTAGTACAGCCGTATGGAAAATAGTATGGATTTTCCTTAAAAAAGTTAAAGATAGATTATTCCTATCAGAATAAAGACATGCTCTTATTTCTCCCATCTGAAAACTCCTTTTTTAAAAACTTTCTTTCTATAGCTGCTACCCTTAATAGCAAAATTCCTTAAAATAGTTGTTTGTATGGGCCATCTCTGCTTCCTATTTCCCCATCACTTTTCCTACAGTCCAATCCTTGCTTATTTTGTATGTTATTCTCCTTTCTTAAATACTGAGAACTTGATTACCAACAACCTTAATATACTTATTTATTTGTTCAGTGCTCTAATACCGAAGAAATGGTTGCAGGATTGCCATACCAGTACCTCTACCAATACAAACCTACTTAGTAAAGCTCAAAACTGAAAGTCTTCACCTTAAGAATGAGAACAAGGCAAGGATGCCCCTTTCACCAAGTGTCTTGACTATTTTGTATCAGATGCCCTATGCATTGCATAAGGAACAATAAGAAAAAATAAAAGCAATAAAAAGAAAATAGCAAATAAAAAGAAAAAAGTAAAACTGACTTTAGTTGCAGGAAACATAATCGTATACATAGAAAATCCTATACAATTTACCAAAGAAGTTTTTCTAGAATTAATAAGTGAATTTAGCAAGGTCAAAGATACAATGTTAATCTACAAAATTCAATTGTAATTGCATTTTTATATACTAGCAGTGACATCAGAATTTAGTACCAAAAACATAAGGTATCCAGCGGTAAATTTAACAAATTGTATATAATACCTGTACACGAAAAATTGTAAAACATTGCTAAATGAACTTTAAGAAGCCTTAACTATATTGAGAGGAGTAATTTTTCAGGAATTAGAAAGCTCAATATTGTTGGGCATCATTTTTCCCCAAGTTGTTCTATAGATTCATTGCAGCCTCTATTAAAAGGCCAGCAGGCTGTTTTCTAGATACTGACAGCTAATTCTAAAATTAATATGGAAATGCAAAGGACTTAGAAAGTCAAAACACTTTTAGAAAAGAACAGTCAGATGTTTCTTTTAAAACTCACTATAAATCTATAGTAAAGCAGTATGGGCTGGGCACGGTGACTCACGCCTGTAATCCCAGCACTTTGGGAAGCCAAGGCGGGTGGATTACTTGAGGTCAAGAGTTTGAGATTAGCCTGACCAACATGGTGAAATTTCCTCTCTACTAAAAATGCAAATATTAGCCTGGTGTGGTGGTGCACACCTGTGGTCCCAGCTGCTTGGAAGGCTGAGGTGAGATTATCACTTGAATCTGGGAGGCAAGCAGTGTGATAATGACATAAAGATAGACATATATATACATCAATGAAACAGAATAAGAAATGCAGATATAAAAACAAGTATATGTTGAGTTGAATTTCTGCAGTTTGACAAGTTAGATAATTTAATGGGGAAAGGTTATTATTTATAACAAATGGTACTGAAGCAACTGGGTGTCCATGTGGAAAAACAGTCTCAACCCTTTTTTCGTGCCATGTGCAAATATTAAAATAGCTAAAATTATTAAACTTCTAGAAAAATGTGTGGGAGAAAACCTTCACCTTAAGACACCTTAAGAATGAGAACAAGGCAAGGATTCCCCTTTCACCAAGTATCATTACTTCAGTTCGGCAAACTTCTTAGATAGAACATAGAAAGCATGAAGAACAACAAAAGAAAAAGTGATACATTGAACTTCACCAACATTAAAAAACTTGCACTCTGAAAGATACTGTCAAGAAAATGAGAAGGCAGATTACAGACAAAAAAATATTTGTGATGCATATGTCTGACAAAGAATTTGCCTTTAGAATATATGCAGTACTCTTTATTAATCAGTAATAATGTGACAAATAATCCAGTGATAAATGGGTAAAAAACTTGTATAGAAACTTTATAAAAGAATATAAGTGAATGACCAGTAAGCACATGTGGAAATATTGGAAGCTCTGGCCAGGGCAATCAGGCAAGACAAAGAAAAAAGGGTATTCAAATAGGAAGAGAGGAAGTCGAATTGTCTCTGTTTGCAGATGACATGATTCTGTATTTAGAAAACCCCAGTGTCTTAGCCCCAAAACTCCTTAAGCTGATAAGCAACTTCCACAGTCTCAGGATAAAAAATCAATGTGCAAAAATCACAAGCATTCCTATACACCAACAGTAGACAAGCAGATCTACATTTGCAAATACATGACTACAGCCCATGAACAAGGTAGTTTGGGGTTACGACAGTATTTTAGAAGAATTTAGAGGTCTTAATACTTTGATGTTTTTGGCTCGAAGGACTGTGTGTTCCCCCAACAAAAAGATGAAGTTCCTGAGGAGGAGGGAGTTTCATTTCTTATAACGGTGGTTCTCAAAGTATGATCCCCGTAGACCACTGATGGTCTTCTAGGATTCTCTGGGTTGTCTGCCAGCCGCTTTCTTGAAATTCTAAGGTTTATAATATGATAGTATCTGTAGTCTGTTTTATGGCATGGATTAATAATTTACTTGGGACATTCTTAAATATTTTCTCAGATGCCAGTCTTCCCATGAGTCATGATGAGGTTTCTTTTCAGTGGCATAGTGGGTATTGATGGAGTTGGTCACTCTTTTTTCCTCTCGTGAAATAATCCACAATATGAAATTGAGAACTGCTACCTTAGAGATGTCAAACTATTTATATGATTAAAGCTTTGAGAAGTCCTTCACTGACAATTTGTAACACTAAAATAATATTTATTTTTTAACTGAAATCCCAGTTTGCATGCTTAAAATTGACTTCTCAGTTGGCCAGAGAGAAGTGGCTCTATTTTAAAACTGGAAGTGATCCCATCCAAGAATCTAGACCTAAGAATCTAAGATAACACTTTGAGTTGAAAGTGTAGGGTCACCTGGCCTGAAACCCGGCAGGCCTGGATTTATTTCTGATTCCATCACCCAGTAACCATGAGACCTTGATCATGTTATATTCCATCTCTGAAGCTATTCTTAGCAGTTAAAATTTTAAAGTATTTGTTTTACCATAATTAAATTCCTGGTATAGTGCCTGACTCATTCATTTAATAAGTAATATACTGAGTGTGTCTTCTAATGATAGCTGTTTGGATGCATAGTAAGGTAAAATGTGATTCCTTCCTTCAAGTAATTTACAGATAAGTAGTGGAGGTAGAAAAGGAGAGCTAGCCTAAGTACAGTGCTGTCACCTATTCCCTGGTGCTGTAGATATCCTGAGAACCAGGGGATTAGAGGTCTCCCCGAGGGTATGAAACCTGAGCTCAGTTTCAAAGGTTGAATAGGAGTTAGTTAGACAAAACTGGAAAGATTATTCCAACCTGACAAAGGATTCAGAGGCACACAAAGCAGGATTTGTGTAGAGAACTTTTAGCCTTGCAGTGAAAAGTGCATAGGGGTGAGGTTGGAGATGATAATAGAGATTTGCACAGAGGCTTAAGAAATCAATGAATGGACGCTACCATTAACATTAACACTGCACTGCCTCTACTACTATTACTGCTATTTTATTAGCAGCATTAGCATTTTAGATGGTTAGATAAATGGGAGGGGAACTATAGTAGCTTAATTTGAATGAAATAATTCAGCATACTTCGTTACAAATAAAAGTATAGGAAAAATGTATTTTTCTTGACTTACATACCTGAAATTAATAAATTCTGTTAATATGGTGTATATTTCTGAGTTTCTCATTTTTAGAAAGGCACTAAGGGGTTCTTTAAAGCCCTGAGTTGTTTGTAGCTTCAGTTCATTTAGTTAAGTTTTATTCATAGTGAGTAAAAGCTGAATTTCAATGTCTACCATGCCCTAGTAATTATAAATTTGAAATTAGAGAAAGCTGAATTAATATGATTTCATCAAATAGTAATAGTGCATAGCTATAATTAGATCATATTTATTTGTGAATTTCTCTCCTTTTATTTTCAGCCTTTAATATGTGTGTAGTCTCCCACAGTAGAATAAGCTCCTTGAAGGCAAGCTGGGACATTTTTGCTTTCCAGGTTTTCAACTCTTTTTATTCTTCTTTTATTTCCAGTTCTAAATAGCATCTAATATTGTGTCTGAGTGTAGAATAAATATTTAGAATTTATGTCATGAAGGGATTTGTAACTTACATGTAAGTCTCATCATTGCTCCCTGTGGGAATTTTGCCTGAGGAGGAAAAGGACTGTGCTAAAATTAACATTATCAGGTACTGTGCTCACTACTTGGGTAACTGGATCATTCATACACCAAACCTCAGCGACACACACCTCACCCATGTAACAAACCTGTACATGTATCCCTGACACTAAAATAAAGGTTGAAAAAATAAATAAAACTTTATTTCTATTTATATGCATTTGTCATTTCTCTCCTTTTCATGGAGAACAAAACAAAATTAAATAGGCATTAAGTTAAAGATTTTATACTCTTTTTGTAATTTGCCTTGGTTTTGGTGTTTGTGTGTGTCCATGCACATGTGTGTGTGTCTGTGTGTGTGTGTGTGTAAGATGTAAGGCTCCCAGAAAAGTATACATCTTATGGGATAGTTCAAATAACCAATTAAACAGAAAAGATTCTTTTTTCATGATGCTATTTTGCTTTAAATATTTAGTAAGGGAGGACACTGCCCTTTTGTTAAAATCCTTCTTTGAACAAAATGTTGAGAAAGGGTAATTTTTTAATAAAATAAATGATTATAGGTATACAACTTAGCTTCTAGCAGTTTTTTTAAGCATTAAAAACTGATTTTCCCTTATAATACTAAATATGAGTATCTGCTGTATTCCAGACATATAGTAAGCAGCCATATCATGTTCTAGGTATGCATTTACCACTATAAGGAGGGATTAGACTGAATGGATTTTGTTTTGTTTTGTTTTGTTTTGTTTTGAGACCAAGTCTCCCTCTTGTGCCCCAGGCTGGTGTGCAATGGCGTGATCTCGGCTCACTGCAACCTCTGCCTCCCGGGCTCAAGCGATTCTCCTGCCTCAGCCTCCCAAGTAGCTGGGATTGCAGGCACCTGCCAAAATGCCCAGCTAATTTTTGTATTTTTAGTAGAGATGGAGTTTCACCATGTTGGCCAGGCTGGTCTCAAATTCCTGACCTCAGGTGATCAGCCCACCTCAGCCCCCCAAAGTGCTGGGATTACAGGTGTGAGCCACCATGCCTGGCCAGACTGAATGGATTTTTAAAAAGTTTGATGTTTTTTAAAAAGCTTTCTTTCTTAATACTAAATTCAAATTTTTTATTCTGTGCCATAATGTGTCTGTATTTAACATAAAAATAAGGATTTACTCTCTCTAATATATTTGACACTTCTGGAAGACATGCTGCACACTTACCCATCACCTCGTTTTACCCTTGTGTGTAGGCCTGTGTACCATGGTATCTTTGTACCCTCATAGGATAAGCCCATAATCGTCTCATAACCCTAAGAAGGAGTAGCCATTATTATCTAGTATTTGAAATGAGGACATTGGAACCCAGAAAAATTACTGAGTCCTGAAAATATACAGATATCTTTACAATGTCCTATTGGTAGGAGACACTTAATTTTACCTGTATTTAGGGCTACTGACTAGTGAGGAAGAAATGTTTAGATGTTAAAGAAGAAAAAGAAGGTGGAAAGTGAGAATAAAGGCATGTGTTTTCTTTGCATTTTCAGCTTCTCCTGGAAGTTTCTGTTTTAAAAGCAATTTTTCTGATTTGGAAAGTTTGACATTTATTATTCATTAATTTTGAAAGTTTATAAGCAAATAGCCAACACTGCCCTGCATCAGTTGGCAACTGCCTTTTTCTGTGTCCTTACTCATTCATTCTTATTTCTCTTTCACCATTGTCATCTCTCTGTTTCTCATGTAGACCAAGTTATTTGCTGTCCAGAGATCTTTAGACATGTTCTTCCCTCTACCTGGTATGCTGCTCACCACCACTCTCTCCCCAGTGAATGCCCTTTGAATAACCAGAGCCCTGTAATCCTTTAGATTTTAAGTCTCAGCTAAAAGGTTACCCACTTAGAAAGGCATTCCTTGAAACCATTGTCTAATGTAGGTGCCTCCCCTGCCTTTAAGTGCTGTTTCAGTGAACTGAGTTTTTTATTTTACTTATTATGACTTGTAAATCTTTCATTTATTGATTTACTTATTCCCTAACATAATGGAAGCCCTTTGAAGGTAGGGATATTTCTCTGTTTTTATCGTGATGGCACCCTAGTTCCTAGCACAGTGTTTAGTGTACAATGGGTACTCAGTAAGTATGGTTAAGTAAATGAATGAAAATAAATTGAAACTAAAGCTCACTTTAGTCTTGCTTCTCTAGGACAAGATAGAAAATAGCCACCAGTTCTCTGGTGAGATATGTTTGCTAAGATTTTGAAATGGAAAAAATAAATTGCTCGTTGAGAGGTTGGGGTCCAACTACTTGGCCTCACTTATAAGGGAGCGAAAAATCTCTCAAGAGAAGAAGACAGAGAATATTCAGTTTAAAACTAACAAGTTAAAAACTTGTGACATATTGTGGGTAGTGTGAACTTCCGTATCGTCCTCAATATATTTAATTAATTACACATGTTAAAGTTGTGGGGCTTTTCTGTTATTCAACAGGATTATTGATAATTAGTATTATTATTTGAGAGCAAATGAGAACAGTAAAAACAGTATTTATTGTGTTGTTCAAGAGTATGAATTTCTCTTTGAGAAGTATTTTTTGTTTGTTTCTGTTTTTGAAAATCAACTCTGTGTTGGTAATGGTGAAAGCATTAGGAGAAAACAGGACTTTGCAAGTACATAATTTATAATTAACTGTCAACATTTCCGAATGCTGTCTTAACAGTACTTCATACAGTTGTGTCAAAACTTTCAAACAACTAATCATTTCTTATTGTGACTATTCTTAATCTGCATGTACAAATATAGATTGCAATAAAGTCTAAGTTCATGTTCAGTACTGCTCGTTTTTGTTTTACATTATAGTATAGCATTTTTCCTCCCACTGTATAATTTCCATTTTTTCCCCACAATACAGTAGACCAGGGGTCAGCAAACTACAGCCCATGGGCCAAATATGGCATCCTTTGCTTATTTTCATAAATAGAGTTTTGTCAGAACACAGCCATGCTCATTCACTTATGTATTGTTTATGGCTGATTTCGTGCCACAACCTCAGGGTTGAATAGATGAAACAGCCTATGGCCTAAAAAGCTGATGGTATTTATTATTTTGGCCCTATATATTAAAAGTTTGTCAAACCCTGCTGCAGATGGTATAAGGGCAGTGACTGTGTGATCACTATTCATCCTATAAGTCCCCTGACAGAGTCTGACCAACTGCAAAATCCTGTTGCCAGTTTAAAAAGCTGAAAGCCTTTGTTCTTATTTATATAACAGTTGTCCTAATCTGGAACATCTTGTGCATTTTATTCAAGCATAGCAAAGATAAACCCTATTTAACAAATTTTTTTTTTTTTTGCTGTGATTAGGTCAGAGGGTTCTTCTTCTTCTTCTTTTTTTTTTTTTTTTTTTTTTTGAGACACAGTCTCACTTGGTCGCCAAGGCTGGAGTGCAGTGGCGCAATCTTGGCTCATTGCAGTGGAACCTCCACCTCCCGGATTCAAGCGATTCTCCTGCCTCAGCCTCCCGAGTAGCTGGGATTACAGGCGCACGCCACCATGCCCAGCTAATTTTTTGTATTTTTAGTAGAAACGGGTTTTCACCATGTTGGCCAGGCTAGTCTCAAACTCCTGATCTCAAGTGATCCACCAGCCTCAGCCTCTCAAATTGCTGGATTACACGGCTGGCCCAGGAGTTGTAGTTTTTTAAAGTTAGGTGATGGAAACATTTAATTTTTGCAGAGCAAAAATTAAATTCTTTAATAGTACAGAAATACTCAAATCAATCCTAGCTGTTTTTCTAATTCCTTCAATTTTGACATTTTGCTATTTTGTTTTGATTTTTTGTTTAAAACCTATCACACATACCACCTCAGCAAAGTAGATTTGAAATGTTTGGACAATACCCATCCACATATTAAAACACTTTTCTTCCCAGAGGAAGTATAGTAATTTATTCTTCTAGGAGTGTTGTGACTTAAATGCGTCTTTTTCTTCCTGTTTCTTGATCCAATGTAATTAAATAATAGATTTGATTTCATAACTTTTCAGAAGCAATAAAGAGGAAATTATGTTCAGCACATTTGTTTATTTTTTTTCTGTGCCCTTCCAAAGTTTAAATGGGATCCTTTTTCCTTGCACTAACGGGAAGCAAAATAGCTCTTTCAAATCAATGTCCTTGAGAAATGACTGTTAATTTAAAAATACACCTTAAAGAACAGAAACATAATTTTTCCCTGGAAATATCTGATGATTAAATCTAGTTAGATGCTACTTTGAAATAATACCAAGATTTTAATAACTATTCAATTATTTAAAAATCAGTGCCATGCAATATATACACCCAGTAAAGTATAATTTAATGAATTGCCAAATTAGTCCTTATCAAGTTTTAGTTTTTATACCAAGGTGTAATACACCTTTAAACTTTGTCAAAATCATTTCCTTCAAATTGTGTATATGTATCTTATGTGCTGTATTCCCTTACCTTGTTTATGTTGAAAAATAGTTTTCTCCTAATGTTATTAAAAAAAATAATTGCAGAATTAAAGAAGTCCTAATACCCCAAACAAGGTAACAACCAGAGGAGTCTTTCCTGTTTACATATGATGAGATAGCTATTTGTACATGTTTTAAAGCCAAAAGTGGACTCAGCACTTACTAAGCAATATTATTCAATGTTTCTAGGTACGATGAAGTAGAAATCATTCATTTCTCATTTTTATGACAAATGATGTAAAAACACAAAATATGAATAGCTCTCAATATGAATAGCTACTCTAATCATTAGGCATTGTGAGCTGTTGGTGGGTGTTAGACACACAGCTCTTTTCATCCATTTTGATTTTACAACTTGTCATGTGTGTTTTAATGCTAGTAAAACCTATCTAAAGAAGAAAGTACTTTGATTTTTGGAGGACCTTGATGAATTAATTTGAGTACCTTCTGAGCCAGCCAGCTAGCAGTTTCTCTTTCAGGCCTAGGGAGATAAATTTGTGACTATTGATAGCATAAGTAAAACTTCAGTAGTTTTTGTAAATGAATTGCATATCTTTAGGGTATAGTTATTCTTTTTAATTTTATCTTTCATTGATTTGTCATGGATGTTGTTGAGACTCTAACAAGACTGTGGATTCCCTCCCATCTAATACAACATTTTTACGTATGATTTCAGAAAGTCCATGAGCCCCAGTTAAAATGTCCTCAGTGACAGTATTTACATGATTAAACTTATCCTTTAAACTTGAAGAGATAGTTGAAAAACATTAACTGTATAACTGTATTAGTGTAAAAGTAAGAAAAGTTAATTGTAGAGAATTTGAAAAATGCAGAAAGGTATAGAAAATAAAAATCACATATGATCTCATTATCTAGATATAACTATTCCTTAGTATTTTTTTTTTTTTTTTTTTTTTGAGGCTGAGTTTTGCTCTTGTTGCCCAGGCTTGTTAATTAATTCTGTTTTCCCACTGAAATAAACTACCTCTTTTAGTTTATCTTAAATTCTCATATATTTCACTTATTTTTTATTTTATTTTATTTATTTATTTATTTATTTTATTTATTTATTTTGAGACAGAGTCTTGCTCTGTTGCCCAGGCTGGAGTGCTGTGGTATGATCTTGGCTCACTGCAACCTCTACCTCCTAGGTTCAAGTAATTCTCCTGCTTCAGCCTCCCGAGTAGCTGGGATTACAGGAATGTACCACAATGCTCAGTTATTTTATTTCATTTCTTTTTTGTATTTTTAGTAGAGATGGGGTTTCACCATTGGCCAGGCTGGTCTTGAACTCCTGACCTTGTTATCCACCCACCTCGGCCTCCCAAAGTGCTGGGATTATAGGCATAAGCCACCATGCCCGGCCATATATTTTTATCTTATCATTGTGTTCATCTACTTTTATAGTCTCTTCTTTTTTTTTTTTTTCCTGTATCTTTGCTTTTCTCCCTCCATTTCTTACCCCTCTTCCACTGCAGCCACTCCTACCAAAGCTTTCTAATACAATTATATCATAATTTTCAGTTAATTTATTGGTCATTGTCTTGGCTGTGAAATCACCTGAATTCATAGCTGAATTGTATATGGTACTATATGTGCATTTTCTTAAAATTTTGTTTTGTTTTCCTCACAACAATGATTGCTTTGTTTGGTTTTCCGTGTACCAGTAATTCATACCCAGCTCTCAGTGTGACTCTCTTGTCAATATAAATAAAACAAGTATTTCCTACAATATCATCTTTTTAGGGAATACCTCTCCTAGATTCTTCTGTCTGCTTGCTTTGGAAGTTGCTCTTTAAGCTTCCTGCACATCCATCCTGGGATCTACCCTTACATCTTGGGGTTTTCCTCTATTCCTTTTGGGCCTCTTACATCCTATCTTACTTCTTAGGCATAAACCAATGAAAAGTCATCTTCTTACTTGGATTTATTCCCTGATTTTGCTGGAATACATCCTCTACTTCCTGAGAAAGAGTCCATGAGTGATGAATTTTTGTATATTTTGCATGTCTTAAACTACCTTAATCTACCATCATAGGTTTTTGACAGTTTGGCTGTGTGTGAAAAACTTTTAGCTTTAAAATTATTTTTCCTCAGATTATGAAGGCGTTTTTTTCATTATTTTCTGGAGTTTAGGATTATTATAACTTAAACAGAATGAGATGGCAATATAACTTTTTAAGCTTTACTTGTGACCTCATATTTTCTTATCTCTGTTTTTGGTATTACTGTTCATCAGATTTTTGAAATTTCACAATAATATGTCTAGAATCTTTTTACATGACATGTCCCCCACCCCACCTTGGCTACTTTTCTGATGTCATCCCCAGCCACTCTCCTTACTCTCAGTATACTGTAGCTATGTTAACTCCTTCCCTTTCCTCCAACATGTTCAAGCAAAGTCTTGCCTCAGAACCTTTGCACTTCCTATTCCCTCTGCATGGGATGTTCATGAGTACTGCCCTCATTACCCTGTATAAAGTAATCCACAAACTCCCCTCACCTGATCCTGCCTACTCTTCTTATTTGGCATAGCAGTTATTATGACATTGTAAGTTGTTTATTATTTGTCCTCCTGACCACTAAACTATAAGCTTCATGACAACATGGACGTTACCTGTTTTTATCCAATGCTGTGTCCCTGCCATCAAGAGTTCTGTTGGATTTTCAATACGAATAAGTGAATGTGACTTGGTATGGTCTCTTTTCATCCATTGTGCCTAGGAATTATAATAGTAGATTCAGTTTGAAAAATCCTATTCTTCATTTCTGGGAAATTTTCTTGTATTGATTCTTCAGTAGTTTCTTCACCTCTTTTTTTTTCTTTCTTTCTCTTCCAGAATATCCGTTTTGGGATATTGGAACTGTATTAATCCTCTAACTTATCTTTTTTTGTTTTTCATTATTTGTCTTAATTAATTACTAATATGCCATATACTAGGTTCATTAAGAGAAGCAAATTAAAATGGAAAGTGAGTTTTCTACACACAGTTATTTCTCAATCTATAATATTTATCATGTCACAATGTCACTAAAATAAATACAGTTTTGGATAATTTTTCCCTACTATTTCATATCTATGACTGTGGTAGTACATTAACTAAACAAAATGTTAAAATACATGATATAAATATTGATGGAGGTAAGGAAGTACTCAGAGTCTGTACGTGAATGACATTGGCATCCAGTTAAGTTGGTAACAATTCCCAACTAAGTACCAACTCCATCCTTACCTAGTAAGGAGTCAGAGTGCTATTACTTTTCATGTTACCTCTCCATACAACCTGTTAGACATAAAAGAGTGAGGATACAAGTGAATATATCTTGAGAGTCTGATAATAAACAGTACCAGACACTTTGTATATACAGCTTAATATGGTCCATACACACTCCTGAAGTGCAGGTATCGTTACATCCATATTAAAAATTGGGAGATTGAAGGTAAGAGACATCAATTACCTAGCACAAAGTCACATAGCCAGTGTCAGATCTAATCCATCAACTGAAAACTTTGAATTTAGTGAAAATCTTAGTAATGTATTTTAAGAGTACATCTGTTATAAACCATATGAAAAATTCTTACCTTACACCAAAAACAAAACATGTTTACATAGAAATATTTACAGAAATTTATCAGAGACTTTAAAAACTCCTTAGAAACTATATTAAACTAATTCTGTGTAAGTCCTATAGCATGCTGGATGTTGATTGGTCAAATTACTGAATTTTACATATTTAAATATTTACATTTTAATATTTAATTTTACATATTAAATGCTAAATATTTACATATATTTAAATATTAGCTTCCATGAGCAAACTACTAAATATTAGTTTCCTAGGAAAAATGGGAAAAGTTGTCTACTAGCTGTGGACTACAGTGCGGACAGAGAATTATTGTCTGATAGATTCGTTCAAATCCCATTTTTGTCACTTAGATGTTCTCAACTACAGATTTCTTATCTGTAAAATATCTATTAAAAAATAATAAAATACTGACATCACCTAACAAGGTTTTGCAAGGGTTAGTAGAACTAACAATTTTGTAAAAATAATGTAAAGTGTCAGAAATTTCATGTTGTTTTCAACAAATGCTAATTTATGTTCTTGTTATTGTTATTATTGGTGTTATACTTTCTTGGAATCTGGAATTACAATTTTCATCACTGGACCATAGTGTTTATCTGGTGCTGGACACCTCGAACCATTTATGTTTTTAAATAGTCTGAACAGAACTACTTTTAAAGAGGACTAAAAACATTCTGCTTTAATGTTTTAAGTGGAAAGTGGCCCTGCTGAGGCTATTCTTGATAATTCTAAAGACTTATATGACATTGGATGTCTTCTCTTTCTCCCTCTAGATCCTTTTTTCACACTTTGTTCTTTTCTGTGTCCCAGGAGGCTAGTCTCTTTGGATCTCTCTTGCCCTCTGACTTCTGGTTGATTTTGGCCTGTGGAAGGGACTGGGGAGTTCTGAGAGTGGGATGAATGTACAGGGTTGGTTGTATCCCTATCAGGTGGGCTTCTCTAGCCTCCAGCTTCAGGTAACAGCTGATTCCCCCTTAACCCTCTAGGCCTAGGTTTAGTAATGGTTTCATGCTGTTGTTGCAGAAGGAAGAGGTAGGATGTTGAGGAGGTACCACAATCTCCCTGGTCATTTCCCTAACACCTTCCCCACATTTTTATAAACAGTTCCTGCATTAAGCTCTTCTTCAGTTACACAGTTTAACTTGCTGTTTCCCTCCAAGCCCCTGACTAATATACATATATTCAAATCAATATTGATACTTCCATTGGGGTCATCCCCAAAGATGCCTCAGACACCCATATATTAGCTGAGATTCAGCCAGTTAAATTCTGAAAATTGAACTTTTTCCAAATCCTGATTAGAGACTTGGAGGCATAATCTGATTTGCCTTCAAGCTTAAAATTCATCATGGCTAGTATCTAACTGAACACTAACTCAAGATGGGTAGGAATATTTTCTTTAGATATTTTAGATAATCTGTGGCAATCTCTTTGAGACACTTAAAATCCATAACCTTAATATAGTCTGGCTTCCTTGTGCAGCTTTTAGAAAGATGTTAACTTTACACACTCCTCAATATAGTATATAAGTTATGATACCTATCTTGCAGTTCTCTGATTTCTAGCATAAACTTGTTGAAATTATTTTAGAATAAACTTTTCATAGTAATAGTCATGATATCTGTACATTTATTGTACATCTTAACTTAAAAGTAATCAGTCTGTTTAGCCCTGTGAGGTGAAGGACCATGTTTTCATTTGTTTTCTTCTTCTTTTTGTTGTTTGTGGGCTTGCTTTGGTTTGCTTCTGGTTAGCATAATTTCCATTCTCAGCCCCATGACTGGCCTATACTAGGTGCTCAATAAGTATATATTGAAGGAACAAAGAGGTTACTAGTGTTTAACTAAAAATAATAGATTTTTTAAATCTCCATGCTTGCTTATTTTATTTTAGGTTCAACCACAATACTGTAGTTGGAAGATTTTTCCTTCTATGACTTCTCTTTTATGATGTTACAGCCCTAAGAATCACAAGATAGAAATAAAAGGTTAATATATGTTGGACTGTTACTATATTTCAGACATTATCTTTTCAATGTTTTTTTCCCCTTACTTGTTTTTTCAACATATCTGCAAAGAAACTGGTATTACTCTTATATTTGCTTTTTTGTTTTGGTGAGTTAGTTCAATCTTCTCTATATTTAGTTATGACCACATTCACACAGAGCCCACAGCAGGATCCAGCAGTGCTCAGTCTTCCTACTCTACTTTCTGTGCCTGTTCCCCTACATCTACCATACAACTCAGAGTCTTCAGAGGCTTTTACTGAATTGCTTAAATACTGTTTTAGCTCATTCTAACACACATTAATGGAGCATTTGCATCCTATTAGAAAGGGAGCCACCTTCTTATAAAGAGAGCTTTGTAAAGTAGAGTGATAAGTGGTAAGGTGGCTGAAGTTATATGAGGACCTGGGCAGTACAATGGAAAGGGAGTGCTTAGGTCTATGCTTGTGCTAGAGAAGACCTCAAAGAGGCAGTGATATCTCACTTATATTTATGAAGGTTATGAGGTTCCATTTTCTCTACACTGTTTGCTCCCTTAGAATGCAACTGTATGAGTGTTGGATAATTGTACCATTTTATCCTGATGTGAATGAATCTCCCAGGAATATCCTGATTTTGGTTTTAGTGACCAGAACTAAATGCTTTCTCAGCCTACCAAGTTATTAGTGGAATCTCTTTTCCTTTTCTATATACATTGTTGTTTTACCTTCTCCCTAGCCAAAAATGAGCCATCCCTAAGCAATACTTATGCGGGTGTAGTGTTTTACAGTTCTCTGTTTGTCTTTACTACATTATTTCGTTTGATTTTTACGATGATCTGTGAGTGTAATAAAATCTGTACTTTGTCACTTTCTTGAGCCCTTTTTAATAACCTGATAGTGGAATATGAAACTGACATCTGAGCTTAGGGAAACCTGACTTTTCATTTCATTTTACATGTACTGCATCTAATTTGATAAATAATGTATACAACATGTATTGGTTTTCCTATGCAAGCAGTCTTTTGATACAGAATTTGAATAAGGGCTACTTTCTCTGACAAACTGAGGGAGAAGTATATACAAATTATCTCTGTTCATCATATGATGAAAGCATAGGGCAGATGAGAAATGGATAGAGACCAATCTCTTTTACATATTAATTAGCAATTGCATTGCTATAATCCCATTTTGCAACTGTCTTTGACTTTCAAATATACCTGGAACTATTGAATGGGATACTAAAGTAATTATATCACCTGCTGATTTGTGTACCATGGTAAACATTATGGTAAGATAAGTCATTACTGCTAAGTAAGAACCCAACCCCAGACTTCCTTTCATGCACATGCAGCTAGTTGAGCTGGTTGCTGTTTCCACTGGTATGACTAAGTGAGTTTCCCTTAGAGCGTTGACTCCCATCTGCACCTTATGAAGTTGCACCATTCTTTCTTATGATTCTTCTTTATTTTTTCTATTATTGATGTAAGTGCTTCATTATGGAACCAAAACTATACCCAGGGTTAAACACTAGAATCAGAAAGGAAAAATCAAAAGGGTCTTTGGAGCTTATTTGATATTCACCTCTCTTTAGTTCTCACTTGAAGGACCTGAGGACCAGAAAGATCGGCTATTCTGTTAAAAACCATAACTACAAAACTGTGCACACTAATGTGTGCATTGTATTTCATTTTGAGGTAGTTTTATATGAGAAATTATTAGAGAAACAATTAGATCTCTAACAAAAAAAGCCCACATTATTTTTCCCTTTAAGTTTGGATGAAAGTTAGCTTACGTCTTACAAGAAACTGATTCTAGTGATGTACAGACATGTGTGGTATCTATGTATACACACACAAATATGTATTATAATTAAGGATAAAAACATCACACATATACACAAATACATTTATCCACAAATTATTGACATCCTAAATTTTTTAATGGGAAAATGTCATTAATGCGTAATAATAATTTGGTAATAACCTTTCATCTTTGTGAGTACTAAAAGGTATAAACTTTTTTATGAGTTCCTCACAATTTATCTTTTCTAAATAAATGTCAATAACATTTAAATCGGGTTAACTATATGCTGTATGATGTTACCTCACTAAAACATGAAATCATAGGCAGTTAAAAAATGTTATGAGACAAAGAA
Organism: Piliocolobus tephrosceles; assembly: GCF_002776525.5. NCBI lineage: Eukaryota > Metazoa > Chordata > Mammalia > Primates > Cercopithecidae > Piliocolobus > Piliocolobus tephrosceles. The sequence goes on from NC_045438.1 coordinate 123,812,950, forward strand.
AGTCAAGATAGTTTGGGAAACTTTTTCAAAGTAATGATTTTTAAAGCTTCTTAAAGTGCTTGTTAAATGAAATTTTATAGTGCAGTAGCATGGAGATAATCTACTGTATTTGACTATAACTTGGAGGTAATAATCTAAATGTTCTGGAACACTCTGCGGGATATACCACACTAACAGGGGAGGCCACATTTTAACAGAGTTTCATAGCAGATCCTTGCCCTCAGCATGGATCAGGTTCTTAGATCCAGCATCAGAAGCTGCAAATCTAAAATTGGCACTTTCTCTATATATTTTCTCAACAAAAAGACAAAATTACAAAGTTTCTTTTGCCAAAACAAGGGTAATTAGTAATAGAGATAAAATTAGATATCAATTTTCCTTACTCCCCGTAATTATTCTTCAGCAGTACTTTATTCTTTCCATTTGGTAACTTTTCTAATCATTACATTGGCCTGTGTGTGGTCTGGTGTAATTCAGTGCTTTTAATACCCTGATCTAGCCATGAAGACTTAGCACAAGACCTGTGTTTATTCCTGAACATTCTAGGGTGAAATGAAATAAGGCTATCTTGTAAAAAAAATCAGGAACAGTTCTGAAAAAAAAAACTAAAATTCAGTCTCTTATATGTTATATTTTTGTCCTTTGAAGAAACAAGTAAGGGCTGCAACCCGTTCAGCGGATGCCTGTTTACAAATGTGAACAGAAGGGAATATAGAGAGGGATGTGGACATGCCAAGAAGTAAGCTGAGAAAGAAGAGGCATTAATAATGTAGTCAAGTAAAGCACATATTATGTAGGCTACCAAAATATCTTATGGTTCTGAATTTTAAGAAATGCAAATGAAACCTTTTCTTAGACTTCAAAAATATATCAATTTCCAGTTACTGAGTTACCAAAGGATAACTATATATTATGTTGAACAAATTCAAGTTCAAGCAATTCAACAAATTGCTTCTGTCATTCTGCAATTTTAATTGTATTTTAGATTCAGTAAATAGTCAAATTGTATTTTCATTTTAATAGTTAAATACTAAATGTTAAATTTTAAAGGGACTCTGTGTGGTAGCTCACACCTGTAATCCCAGCATTCTGGGAGGCCAACGCATGAGTATCGCTTGGACCAAGGAGATCAAAAACAGCCTGCAATAAAGTGAGATCCTGTCTCTACAAAAAGAATACAAAAATTAGCCAGGCATGGTGGCATGTGCCTATAGTCCCAGAAGCTCTTCAGGAGGCTGAGGTGGGAGGACCATTTGAGCCCAGGAGTTTGAGGCTGCAGTGAGCCAAGGTGGTACCACAGCACTCCAGCCTGGGCGACAGAGCAAGACCCGGTCTCTTAAAAAAAAAGGAAAAGAAAAATTTTAAAACAGTTATCAATTACAGTTAATTAATACTAAAATACTGTATTATTTAAACTATGACTTTATTTAATTTCCACTTTAAAAAATTTCTAAAATGTGCCTTTGCTTACATTCAAAACTTAGATATATTTAGAGTTGAAAGTTGCTTATGAATAGCTTGTATGCAAAATAGGTTAAAAGAAAATGTTCAAATGATTATTGCTTCTTGTTCTCCTAATTTCACATTTAAATCACAGAGTAACCACAGAATTAGTTCCATGTTAAGGCTGCTATCTTCATACAGTAAATATATAGTTATTGTTTATTGGATTTTTTTAAGCTTTAGAGGCTCACATTGATTGCAACTGAGTAATGCATATATATACACATACAATATATACACACACACATATATTTTAAAGAATATGTATATATAGACACATACATATATGTCATATATATACACACACATAGTATATATGAATGAATTTTTTGAGCCATGAGATCCTGATAATTATAGCCTGATAGTATTTTTTAAAACCTGACTTAACTGTGCTTGACTTACTCTTCTAAAAAGAACAGTTAAAATGAAACTCTAAAGAGTTAGGCACATCTTTTATCAATTTATATACTCATTTATGTTTCAAATGTCTAAGACAACAGAATACCAATCATCAAAAAAGAATAAGAATGTTATATGGTAGGAAAATACTATGTCAAATATCTTAAATGCAGAGTATTCTGAATGTTAACTTTAGTTACAAATACATTTCCCTTCAAATACTTAGCTCACAGTCCTAAGGCTGGGTCTGCATGGAGCCACTGGCCTGGATGTTTTGATCCAACCCTTTTTTGTTTTTTCTTTTTTTTTTTTGGCAACTGTTTATTCACCAAGAAAGAAAATGTTTTGAAAGACAAATAAATGTTTTTATGGATAGACTTTTCTACGCAGTGTAAGGCTTGATTTAGTGAATACATCTTCCTCTATTCTGAATAAGAAATCTAAGAGAGAAACATGAATGGCTTAATGTTAAACATGTATTACTTAGTAACAGTTTTGTGTGTTTGGACATCTCTCATAAGTTTGTTGTGAAGGCTAAATGAGATAATATATGGAAGACATGAAGCATAGGATAATGCATTCTATAAATGTTAGCATAAAAAACGAGTGTCAACTTCTTGTTAAATATGGGTAGTACATATGCTTCAAACTCTGAAAACTCCACTACATAACAAAATAATTTTAAGCGTATAAACTTACAAGACATAGAAAATGGAAGAGGACTAAATAGCAGATGAGAGCTGTCAAAAAAAAAAAAAATTCTGAAAGCTTAAAGTGGTAAACAGGCTTAACAGACCTGAGGAAAACAAAACTTTGGGACATGGAAAAGTTTGGGATTGAAGGTTCCTCTGAAGAAAGAAGTCTTGTGTAGACTAAAAAGAGGAAGATTCATAAAAGGCACAATTTTATCCCAATACCCTATCCAAACCATGGAGGCCATTAACTACTCCTTTGCCATTCTGGCAAAATAGTATAAACTTTACTTTGTGGAAAGGTGAAATAAAATGATCTCTAGTATTAGAAATCCTAGACACGAGTCCACCAGCATTCAATTAATAGACATTTCAGGAAAACAAACAAAACAAAAAACAGACAATAGAAATTTTCAAAGTAATCCAAGAACATTTTTCAAATGTAAAGGACAAGAACATACAGGTTGAAGTATTGTTGTGAGTATTTAGTAAAATATTTCAAGATAGACCTTCATCAAAGAAGCATCATGAATTTTCAGAACTTGAAGTATAAAGAGAACAGTAGTAAAAGTTTCTCAGACTAGGGGAAAAGTCACGTAAAGGCTTAGGAATCATAATGTAATCCACTTGTCAACAGCAACATTTTAAGCTAGAAGACAAGGTAGCAATGCCTTGAAAATTCTGAGGGAAAATTATTTTTAATCTAGAATTCTGTACTCAGCCAGATTATCAGTTGAATACAAGGATGACATAAATACATTTTGAGACATACAAGATTTTTAAAAATTTATTTCCCTTGCATCCTTTCTCAGAAAACTGTAATATCAAGTATATTTCAACTGTAGCCCACCACAGGGGAGAAAAATATGTTGCAGTTTGAATCCATTCTAGTTAAGTGCCTATTTTTTAGTTTTCAAAGGAATACAACAAAATCCAGAGTTCTTACAGTATATTATTCACAATATCTCAGATGAAACACTAGATTACTTAAAATCTGAAATAACAGGAAAACATGACCCAAAGCCAAGAAAAAATAGTCAATGGAGACTGATTCCAAGATGACACAGAATTTAAAATTAATATACAAGGATCTTGAAGCAGCTATCATAACTATGCTCATGAACTAAAAAGGAAACTTTCAGATAATATGTCCTGCTGAAATAAGGAAGTAAATTATGAGAGTGGGAATGGGGTCAAGAAAATAAGAATCCAGTCTGGGCACGGTAGCTCCTACGTGCCTGTAATCCCAGCACTTTGGGCCACCGACCCAGCCTGGTCAACGTGGCAGAACCCTGTCTCTGCAAAAAAATACAAAAATTATCCAGATGTGATGATGCATGCCTTAGTCCCAGCTACTCAGGAGGCTGAAGTGGAAGGATCTATAGCGTCTAGGAGGTTGAGGCTGCAGTGAGCTGTGATCACACCACTGCACTCCAACCTGGATGACAGAGTGAGACCCTGTCTCAAAAAAGAAAAAGAAAGATCCAAAGCAAAAGAGTAGAAGGGAAGTCTGGAGGGTTCCAGATGAGATGTCTCCTCAGTAAACAAAAGACACAGTAAAACTGAAATAAATTCTGATACATTTCAAATTTTTCAAAAATAGTTTGGTATAATATAAACACTGTATATTGATTTAGCCAAAAATTACATTTCATAGGTAAAGTCAAGAGGAGAGATGGTCAAATTTGGGGTGTCTAAGAACACTAAATCTTTTTCACCTCTCATAATAAGAAGTCATCTGATAATTTTTAAAGCTGAAAAATAAAACAAGTATTATAAACTTGTTTCAAATATGTTGGTAAATAACATAGAAACAAGCTTAAAAAGTTACAGGTGATTGCCACTGGAAGCAGAATTACAGATTCAGAAGAAGTGTGGCAAGGTATTCCTATCTGTCTTTATACAATTTATAGTATGATTTAACTTTTAATGTTTTATGTATTTATGTACTTTTTTAACTTAGATATAAAATTTAAAAGTTAAAATTAAATATAAGACACATAGCACAGCACCTGGCACAAATTTAGGGACACAGTATATGGCCACTATTATTACCACTAAGATTATAATTCTCCTACTAGTCATTAAAGTCATTGATTACCCATTTCAAATAAAAGACAAACATAAACCCACAAATGTAGAGAAGTTATTTGATGTATCTAAGGTTGTGCAATCACTTAGTGATGAAACTCCACTGGAGTTTCCCAACTCCAACTTAGGAAATTTAACTCCAGGTTCTTTCAGTCTCATGGAGGATTTAGAGAAGACCTTTGAGGTTATCTCTGGCTAGCAAGTATCTGCTGACCATTCATAGCCTAACCTAGAATCTAGCCTGATAGATAATGAGTGCTTAATAGATAGACTGATAGAGGGAATAATAAATAATTTTAGGCTAGGTGACAACCTTACCTAGGATTCTGCCTCTTCATGATACTAGCTCACCGCAACTCCTACTGTTTACCATTTATCTTCAAAAAGGACAAATCCAGGGTCTTAGGCAAAACCTAAAGGAAAGGGCTGCAATGGAAATCTTATTAAAATACTTTCAGTAGCTTAGTAATTGTGGAATAATCAACTTAATTCTGTTGTACATTTTAAACCTTGTAGAACTTTAGAGAGATCTTTATGCTGAATTTATGTGGGCCCCAGCCAAATGCAAAGTCATTGATTTTACGTAGCTTAACTCATTTCTGTTACATTTAAATGGAAAAACTGAAAATCATGGAGGGGAAGATGGATTGCCAACATTTAACAAACATTTATAAATTGCCTGTTCAGGGTCAATGGTTCTGGACCTACATGTATAATTCAAAAGAAATTTGGGAGGCAGGAGTGTTATGAAATTTGATAACAAGTGCAATTAAGATATAAACTGTGCATTTAACTTTTCTATCTACGTTAGGTGAGAAACACTGTTGTGTGAAAATAATCATAGGTCTTATTTTTCTGACAAAATTATTTTAAAGCTTGTATTTTTTTTTTTTTTTTTTTTTTTGAGACGGAGTCTCGCTCTGTCTCCCAGGCTGGAGTGCAGTGGCCGGATCTCAGCTCACTGAAAGCTCTGCCTCCCAGGTTTACGCCATTCTCCTGCCTCAGCCTCCCAAGTAGCTGGGACTACAGGCGCCTGCCACCTTGCCCGGCTAGTGTTTTTGTATTTTTTAGTAGAGACGGGGTTTCACCGTGTTAGCCAGGATGGTCTCGATCTCCTGACCTCGTGATCCGCCCGCCTTGGCCTCCCAAAGTGCTGGGATTACAGGCTTGAGCCACCGTGCCCGGCTAAAGCTTGTATTTTAAAGAAAAAGTGCCACATCTTATAAAGAATCAAGATTTTCTCATAATTTGAATATAGTACTATATTAAAGTTCAACAGTATGTGTGAGTGTGCATGCCTGTGTGTGTGTGTGAGAGATTCATGTATTATTATAAGGATAATAAATTATAATTATGCAGTTATGAAGTCTGAGGATTCCCAAAATCTTCATTTGGCAAGCTGGAGACCCAGGAAAGCCAATGTGTAGATGTGTATTTCCAGTATGAAAGCCAGCAGCCTCAGAACAGAAGAAAAACTGATGTTTCAGTCTGAGACCAAAGGCCAGAAACGGCCCAGTGTCCCAGGTTATGCATTCAGACAGAAGTTGTTTCCTCTTACTCAGCCTTTTCTGTTCTATCCATGTCTTCAACTGATTGGATGGGGCCCACCCACATTAAGGAGGACAGTCTGCTACTCAGTCTACTGATTGAAATGTTAATCTCGTCCAGAAACACCCTCATAGTCACTCTCAGAATAATGCTTGACCAGATGTCTAGGTACCCCATGGTCCAGTGAAATTGACACACAAAGTTAACCATCACAGGTACACAAAGGTAAAAAAGAGCCAAAATTATTGGAGCCTAAATGTAGAATTATATGAGAGAGAAGCAAAAAATATAATTAGTGGAAAGGCAGGGAAAATATGTGCGTCATTCAAGCTTTAAAGACCACATTGAATTTAGATAATAGGGAATTATCATAAATCTCAGAGCAAGAATTCAGACATTACATTTAAGGGAGATTATAGTATAACAAATATGGTGGAAATAGCACATTCAAGACCCTGAGAAGATGAAAAGAAACAACAAAATAAACAGAAATTGGTGAAAATATAATGCAGTGAGAAAAAAATGAATGTCATGGATAGCAATGCGAAATTGAGAACGTATTTATTTATAGGGTCAAAGATGTGACATTTGAGGTGACATGTAATAGTGTACCTTTTAATTCTCAACCTCCTAATAAACTATTATACTTAAAATGTAAACTTGAGTTTTCATATTTTAGAGAATGTTTTACTAACAAAGTTGTTACAAGTTAATATTATATTTTGTTTACTTTGACAAATAGAAGTAATATTAATCAGAAAAAAAGAAATGCTATAACTGAACTGCTGTTAATACTGAAGGTTTGAGGAACATTTGTAATATTGGTTTCCCAGTTCTACTGTTGTTTTCACATTAAATGCACCTGTGGAATTGGACTGCCCAGTTGCTCACCTGTTTTTTGTTTTGTTTTGTTTTTAACTTTTATTTTAGGTTCAGGGATATGTGTGAAGGTTTGTTACCTAGGTAAATTCATGTCACGGGGGTTTGTTACACAGATTATTTCATCACCCAGAAATTAAGCCCACTACCCAAGAGTTTTCTTTTCTGCTCCTCTCTTTCCTCCCACCTTCCACCCTCAAGTAGGCCCCAATGTCTGTTTCCTTTTCTGTGTTCATAAGTTCTCATCATTTAGCTCCCACTCATAAGTGAGAACATGTAGTATTTGGTTTTCTGTTTCCGCATTAGGTACCCTCCAACTCCATCCATGTTCCCAGAAAAGACATGATCTCATTCTTTTTTACGGTTGCATAATATTCCATGATGTGTATGTACCACATCTTCTCTCGTCTGTCATTGATGGGCATTTAAGTTGATTCCATGTCTTTGCTATTGTGAATAGTACTGCAGTGAACATTTGTGTCCATGTGTCTTTATGGTAGGATGATTTATAATCCCTGGGGTATATACCCAGTAATGGGATTGCTGGGTCCAATGGTAGTTCTACTTTTAGCTCTGAGGAATCACCATACTGCTTTCCATAATAGTTGAAGTAATTTACACTCCCATTAACAGTGTATAAGTGTTCCCTTTTCTCCACAACCTTGCGAGCATCTGTTATTTTATTGACTTTTTAGTAATAGCCATTCTGACTGCTGTAAGATGGTATCTCATTGTGCTTTTGATTTGCATTTCTCTAATGATCAGTGTTACTGAGCTTTTTTTCATATGCTTGTTGGCCACGTCTATGTCGTCTTTGGAAAAGTATCTGTTCTTGTCCTTTACCCACTTTTTTTTTTTTTAGATTTAATTTTGATTTTAATTTTGATTTAAATTTGAAATATTATTTGAGCAGGAGCACCATCATCTTGTGACCTTTATTAAAAAGGCCTCACTTTGAAGAACTTGAGACAAAAATAGTCTTTTCTGTTTACCACATACTTATATTATTGCTGTTGTTCTGCATTTCTTCTTCACATCCTCATTTCTGGCTGGGACCATTTCCCTTCAGCCTAAGAAACTTCCTTTGGAATTTCACGTAGTGTGGACTTACTGGTAACTGATTATCCAGCTTCAATTGTCTGAAAATATCTTTATTTTGCCTTCATTTTTGAAAGATTTTTTTTCTACTGGATATAGAATTCTAACTTGAATTTTTGTTGTTTTAGCATTTTAGAGATACCTTTCCACTGTCTTCTGTCCTCCATTGTTTCTTTTTTTTTTTTATGGTTTTTTTTTTCTTTTTTTTTTTTTTTTTTATTATACTTTAAGTTCTAGGGTACATGTGCATAACGTACAGGTTTGTTACATATGTATACTTGTGCCATGTTGGTGTGCTGCACCCATCAACTTGTCAGCACCCATCAATTCATCATTTATATCAGGTATAACTCCCCAATGCAATCCCTCCCCTCTCCCCCCTCCCCATGATAGGCCCCAGTGTGTGAAGTTCCCCTTCCCGAGTCCAAGTGAGCTCATTGTTCAGTTCCCACCTATGAGTGAGAACATGCGGTGTTTGGT
>NC_045438.1:123841639-123951962 GCF_002776525.5 Piliocolobus tephrosceles
ACCAAACACCGCATGTTCTCACTCATAGGTGGGAACTGAACAATGAGTTCACTTGGACTCGGGAAGGGGAACATCACACACTGGGGCCTATCATGGGGAGGGGGGAGGGGGGAGGGATTGCACTGGGGAGTTATACCTGTTATAAATGATGAATTGATGGGTGCTGACGAGTTGATGGGTGCAGCACACCAACATGGCACAGGTATACATATGTAACAAACCTGCACGTTATGCACATGTACCCTAGAACTTAAAGTACAATAAAAAAAAATCAATAAAAAATAACATTGTAGCAGAAAAATTGGCAAAGGGTATGAAATAGAAATAAAAATAAATATATAAAGTATCTACTTACTGGAATTGAAATAATGCCATTTTTGTATATAAAATGTCAAGAGTAAGATGGGAGTGATAACACATTAACTGTGAAAATGTAGATTAGTAAAACCAAGAAAGTATTTTAAAATATCAATTCAGTTAGAAGCATTAATATACTGCAACCTAGTAGACCTACATTTGGTAATGTCTCTTTAGATATCAGGAATTTTGTTCATATGCACATTCATATGCACAAAACTCTTCATCACAATGTCTTACATAATATTGGAAACGGAGTGAGAACCCTGTTTATCTGATGATAAGGGAATATTCATATTTCGCAAACACATTGAAATTAAGACTGCTAGGAGAAATATACCAACATGCTAATAGTGGCTGACAGTGGAGGATGAGATTTACAAGTTTATTGAATTTATAAATGTATGCTGTTTTGAATTTACATATTTACCATCTCTGTTATGTTTCTCTTAATCCTCATTTGATTTCCTTTGTTCTGCAGTTTATCTTTTCATTTTATTTTATTTTTCCCATCAGAAGTATTTACTTTATAAGTGGTGCTGAAGGATACGCTTTATGAGGCAAATTAAATTGGCTCTTTAGATGCTTGCAGTTAAGACTGAACAGATGAATGTATGAAGCAATATACACATATAATATGCATGTAAATACAAGTAAATGTATGTTGTGGAAAAAGATGTACCATTTATTTTATCTCTTCCAGAGAAGGTGCCTGTTGCCAGATTAAAATACTAGCAGTTAGAAACTCATAAAATGTTAGTTAAGTTTTAGACATAAGAAAGTATGGTAGTTTAATTGTGATTTGCTAAGTAGGCAGTTGTTTCTTATGTATGTTTTTCCTTTTAATTGTCCCTTGTTTCTAGATGCAAGATAGTGTAAAGAGGTAGGGAATAAAACAGATCTTTTGGGAAAAAAGTTGTCTATGAATTGTCATACTGGGAGTAATAAAGTTTATTTTGCATTTGATTTGAGGCTTGATTATATCACGAAGATTCTAGTTTCATGGGTATTTTTGTATAAATGCAGTAGCATCTATTAGATGCTCTCAATACATAAATATCTCAATAGATATTAATATTGGTGTTGATTTTTAGTCCTTTAAATGTTTTATTCAGCTATAGTTTGAGTTTAGATTCTCAAATATTTCAGAAAGCTGCTATTCCAATTTGGAGGATGTATAGGTATAATATTGTCATATAACTGAAGAGTAGGAGACTATAACCCTACATAGTGTCATACAGACCATCTTCAAAGCAGTAATAATGATGTAAAAGTTGAAAACAGTTAATATTTTTGCATGATGCTATTGATTGCAGTTAATAAAAAAAAAAAAAAAAAGACAAAAAACAATTCAAACAAAATTAGGCAGTTAGGGAAAGGTTTTGTTTCAGATAACAAAGCCCAGAGGTAGATTTGGCTTCAAGCGAGGTTTAATATTGAAGTTCACAATGTCCATTGGATTGAAGATCACAATGTCCACTGAATATTTTTAGGAGCACAGATGACTATAGAAGTTTTAGGTCCAGGTGGAGAGATAATGCCTTTGTCCCAAGATTTATGCTTAAAAAGATTTGGGTCACAACGTCTCCCCAATCCCTGCCAGTGACAGTAGCTAGTAGGATGAAATGTCCTGCCTGGCTTAGCCTAAGTTGTATGCTTCATCCCTGCAGTTGAGTATACAGTCAGACTCCAGCAAAACCCTGGCTGTCTGGAACTTTAGGAAGAAGTAATGGGTGTGAAATGATAGCCACAAAGGTCCTTAAGTGTAAAGATCTTTAACATTATGGCAGTGTGAATTGACAGAATGATGTCTTAGAATCTTGGCACTCTGTTCAACTCTCTAGGAAGTTTTCTCTAAGACACAACATGGTAAAAACGAATGCAAATCATTTTCTTTGGAGTCAAGCAAATCATCCATCCATCCTTTCACTGTTTTGTTTATTGGACATTTATTTTTTGAGATTTTGTTAAGTCAATCACTGTTCTAGGGCCTGAGGCTGTGACTCTTAAAAAAAAGACAAAATATGGCCTTTGCCCTCACAGTCCTAGAGTAATAACTGACCAATCAAAAGTAAGTATCTAGTAAAGGTAATACAGCCTCAACAAATGGGTTACTATTCTAATTATTACTCTATTTGTTTTTAATTTTGAACCTTCTTAATGGATTATTGGTTATTGAGCCATATATTTTCTACTTGCTATATAATTTGAAATTTAGTTTATTCTGACATAGGGCACATTACTTCTTTAAGACATTTAGGCAGGGTCATTGAATTAGCTTCAGTGTGTTTGCAAAATAAACTTGAAAAGGGCTAGGGTGCATTGAAAAACATGAAGCAATGTAGTATGTCAAGGTTAGTTCCTGGAGGAGTTTCATTAGGATAACTCATTGTTATGTTTATTAAAGGTTAATTTTTGTTCAAACAATTTCAAAATACTTATGAAATTATTCTCCAGGGAGTATTAGTAGAACTACCAACAAGATACCTGTGGTAAATCTAGCTGCAGAGAGCAGAATTAATGTCATTCAGTGTATGTTATTCTGGCATAGGAACTGCAGAACAGGTAGTATTACTTAATTTAGAAGAACCCAAAATCGATGTAATATGTAGCTCTACAAGTGATTTCCATCTGTGACTTTATATACTATCAAATTACATTTTACCCATAGCTATAACTATCCTTTTATGATATAATGAGAAAGAATTGTGTATTTGTTGTGTTAAGTGCTTGTCTAAAATTGGGGAAAGTGTCTTCTGGAGAAGGCATTTTTCAGTTAATGAAATAAAAAGCAAGTTACAGATCTATGAAAATGGAACTCTAACCTAACTCTTACCTAGGTCCTAATTTTTCTGTAGCTTACTATATCCGATTTGAAGATGGCTCTCAAGGGATCTTTTTATGCTTTTCTTAACCTTGTGAAATGTGAGCTTCTGCTAAGGGTGGCGTCTGACTTCTGCTTTGATGATTAGAGCACCTCACATACAGGTGTCAAACTAAAGTGGTTGTGTTTGTTTTATTCTGTTTTTGTTTTGTTTTGTTTTAAAGACAGAGTCTCCTTCTGTTCGCCAGGCTGAAATGCAATAGCCCCGTCACAGCTCACTGCAGCCTCAACCTCCCAGGCTTGACCGATCCTCTAGCCTTAGCCTCCCAAGTAGTTGGGACTACAGGAACGTGCCACCACACCCACCAAATTTTCATATTTTTTGTAGAGACAGGGTCTCACTATGTTGTCCAGGCTGGTCTCAAACTCCTGGGCTCAAGCAATCCTCCCATCTTGGCCTCCCAAAATGCTGGGATCATAGGTGTGAAGCACCAAGCCTGGCACTGTTTTTTAATCATTCTCTAACATCTCTGAATATATAATCTTTTACAGTTGTTGCTTTGCTGTAGAGAAATTTAATAGCAGGATTAATTAAATGACTGCCATCTTTTTAAAAACAATATTAGTACCATTCCCATTTGTCCTCCACCCTCGGACCTATTTAGATTATTTACTGTTAGTTTTTGGATGCAGTTTAAAAGTTTTCTTCCCCCTATTCCTTTCTTTAGTCTACAGGAGAGCAAAATACATGGTGGCAGCATTGAAACCATACTCATAATAATCCTATTTTTCCTAATCCAGATCAGAATATATGATCTGTTATTCACAAGTATCTTTTGTTATGGGGACAGGATATTTTCTGTCTGGATTTGGTAGGAAAGCATTGGAATAATGATTGCTATTTATTTCCACCTTTCCTATGTCAAGGGAAGTAAAACAGAGTCATTTCTATGGATAGAGATACACATCAGCACTGCACACTGTAAACACTCGTGTCCACTGTTGGTGATGTGTGGTGCAGGCCTTACTGGACTGCTGTTTTTAGTCTTGCCTAAATGGATATTTGACTGCCACATGGTGATTATACTGTTCAATTAAGTGTTTTGTAGAATCAATCAATATTTTCTGTCTCAAGTAATTTCAATTTGTTCTTTTTAAAATGAAATCCTTCTCTTTTAAAAAATACATTTCAAGGGTTTTCTTAGAGATCAGTCTTCTAGCTTGTTTATAAAACACCTTGGCAAAGATGAATTTTAAAATATCATTGAATTTAAGAACACCACAAGATTTGCCACTAATTTACATTTAATGTTTATAGTTCTCAAATTGTGGTTGTTGTAATAACCAAAATATTTTTGCCTTGAATATTTTGTGGATTATATTTCCCTATTCTTTCTCCTTACCCACATTCCCCACAGTAGGTGGGCAGATTGTTGTTACATAGTTTGGCCTTTATTTATCTTTATTGGTTTAATCTCACCAAGTTTGTGTTTCTAAATATGAAAATACGTGTATTCTCTGGCAAGATTTTTGTCTTTTTAATGTTTCAGTTTATTTAGTGGAATTAGCAGATCATTACTTGTTTGGTATAGATAATTATCCCCATATCTTAATGTGCATCAATGCTGAGGAGCTGCCTTTAGTTTAATTCTTATTGTTGCCACTACTTTACAGGATATGTGCAAATCAAGCTGTTTAATGTAATTAGATTTTTTCTATATCATTGTGTTCCTCATTTAGAATTAATAATTTTGGATTCACGCTTGAACCCGCAAGGCGGAGGTTGCAGTGAGCCAAGATCGTGTCACTATACTCCAGCGTAGGCAACAGAGTGAGACTCCATCTCAAAAAAAATAGATAAATAAAAAGAATTTTGGATTAAGCCATAAATATTTAATAATTCGTACAATCTATTGTATTAGCATGTCTCTTTGGAACTTTTCCCAGCATCGGTCAAAAAGACAGATCAGATCCTACCAGCCTTCTCCTTTTCATGATTCTCCATTTTCTAGAGAGGAGTCTTCATTCCTTAGCATGGGATTAATATGATTTTTACTGTCACTACAATGGCACTTATAGTCAGTTATAAAGGGCAGTGTTTTGCATTGCTATAGAAATTCTGAAAATTTTTGCTTTCACGATTAGTAGCCATGAAATAAACTTGTGGTTGTTTAATTCTCAGATAAATAGTAAGTATTAACAATTCGGGCATTTCATCTCATTCTTTTAAAATATTTATTATATCTTTCTTTTAAATGTCCTACCTTGAAGAAAGAACTTTTATTTCTTGTACTTACTCTCACCTCAAATAGTAGAAGACAGTCATGACTAATGGATTCATTGAGGTGCTCTCAAATATAGAGGTTAAATTACAAAAATGACCACCTTTAGGAAAACAAACTTTAGAAAAATCCAAAATCACTGGGTAATTCTTTTTATTTTGCAAGAATACTTTCATTACATAAAAGTTTAATGATTGCTATTTATTTTTAATAAATAACTTATTGTTTATTAAAATAATAAATTTATTTTAAATCATTGTTCTTTTAAGTAATTTAAAATAGGACTTTGCCAAAATTTAATATGTACACAAATATCTGCAAAGAATGCTACGGTATACCTTTACTGTAACTGTAGAAGTTATTGAAGTGAGAGACAGAAATAAATGAGGTGGGGGAAGAAAAAAAGAGAGATGATTGGATGAAGAAGTGAAGCCTTTTTTTCCTAGAGAGTAGTTCTGTGTAAAATTCTATTACCTATTCGTGATGGACCTGCCCCCATGATTCAATCACCCCCAACCAGGCCCCATTTCCAACACTGGGAATCACATTTTAACATGAGATTTAGAGGGGAAGAATATCCAAACCATATCAGCAACCTTGAGAAAGAACAAAGTTGGAGGCATCACACTTCCTGATTTCTTATTATGTTACCAAGCTATAGTAATCAAAAAAGTGGGCAAAGGATATGAACAGACATTTCTCAAAAGAAGACATTCATACAGCCAACAGACACATGAAAAAATGCTCATCATCACTCGCCATCAGAGAAACGCAAATCAAAACCACAATGAGATACCATCTCACACCAGTTAGAATGGCAATCATTGAAAAGTCAGGAAACAACAGGTGTTGGAGAGGATGTGGAGAAATAGGAACACTTTTACACTGTTGGTGGGATTGTAAACTAGTTCAACCATTATGGAAAACAGTATGGCAATTCCTCAAGGATCTAGATCTAGATGTACCATATGACCCAGCCATCCCACTACTGGGTATATACCCAAAGGATTATAAATCATGCTGCTATAAAGACACATGCACACGTATGTTTATTGCGGCACTATTCACAATAGCAAAGACTTGGAATCAACCCAAATGTCCATCAGTGACAGACTGGATTAAGAAAATGTGGCACATATATACCATGGAATACTATGCAGCCATAAAAAAGGATGAGTTTGCATCCTTTGTAGGGACATGGATGCAGCTGGAAACCATCATTCTCAGCAAACTATCACAAGAAGAGAAAACCAAACACCGCATGCTCTCACTCATAGTTGGGAACTGAACAATGAGATCACTTGGACTCGGGAAGGGGAACATCACACACTGGGGCCTATCATGGGGAGGGGGGAAGGGGGAGGGATGGCATTGGGAGTTATACCTGATATAAATGATGAATTGATGGGTGCTGACGAGTTGATGGGTGCAGCACACCAACATGGCACAAGTATACATATGTAACAAACCTGCACACTATGCACATGTACCCTAGACCTTAAAGTATAATAAAAAAAAAAAAAAAAAAACCAGTACCCTACTGCCCCCATGATTCAGTCACCTCCTACCAGGCCCCACCTCCAACACTGGGAATCACATTTTAACATGAGATTTGCCATAAAAACAGACACAGAGACCAAAGGAACAGAAAACCCAGAAATAAACCTACACACATGTGGTCAACTAATCTTCGACAAAGGTGTCAAGAATGCACAATGGAGAAAGGATAGTCTCTTCAATAAATGGTGTTGGTAAAAGTAGATGTCCACATGCAATAAAAAAATGAAATCGAATCCTTATCTCATACCAAAATTAACTCAAATGGATTGAAGATAAACATAAAAGTTTAAAAGTCCTAGGAGAAAACATAGGGCAAAGCTCCTTGACATTGGCCTTGGTAAGATTTTTTGGATATCACACCAAAAGCTCAGGAAGCAAAAACAAAGATAAACAATTGGGACTATATCTCTCTAAAAAGCTTCTGCATGGCAAAGGAAAAGGTCAACAATATGAAAAGGAAACCTGTGGGTTGGGAGAAAATATTTGCAAATCATACATCTGATAAGGATTAATATCCAAAATATATAAGGAACTCGCACAACTCAATAGCAAAATAACAACCCATTTAAAAAGGAACAAAAGACCTGAAGGTACATTTTTCCAAAGAAAACATAAAAATGGCTAACAAGTATATGAAAAGATGCTCAGCAGAACATATCATCAAGGAAATGCAAATCAAAGCTGCAGTGAGATATATCACCTTACACCTATTAGGATGGCCTTTATTAAAAAGACAAGAGATAAGTGTTAGAGAAGGCGTGGAGGAATAGGAACCTTTGTACACTATTTGTGGGAAAGTAAATTTGGTACAGTCATTACGGAAAACAGCATGGAAGTTACTCAAAAAGTTAAAATCAGATGATCCAGCAATGCTTCTTCTGGGTATATAGCCAAAAGAAATGATCTTGATACCTCAAAGAGATACCTGCACTCCATGTTCATTGCAGCATAATTCACAATAGCCAAGATGTGGAAACAACCTGCCCGACCTAACTGTCAGGTGAATGGATAAAGAAATTGTGAAACAGATATACACACGTATATAATAAAATATTACTCAGCCTTTAAAAAAGTGGAGATTCTGCCATTTGTGACTACATGAATGAACCTAGAGTATATTATGCTAAGTGCAGTAAGCCAGACACAGAAAGAAAAATACTACATTATCTCACTTATACATGCAGTGTAACCAAAGAGTGATGGGTTATTTTGGTGGCCTGGATTTTATTTTCTTGGGATATCAGTCATCTCAAACTCATCAGATATTTTTAAATATTCTTTTAATGAATGTTATTATAAATCATTCCATCCACTTGTGTGGGACTTGGGTACTTTCACATATGACTACAGGCCAAATGTGTGTTATTCAAAGAATTGTGGGATCTCCGAGGCATGAGACATCTATAAGAAAATTTACAATTCATTCGTAATACATTTTAATAATATCGAATCTCCCCACCCCCACCCAGAAAACAAATCAAAACTAGGAAGAAAAGAAGCCACAATTTATTTAAGCTAGAAAATGTAATTTGTTTAATTTGTACCAATAATTATCCAGTATTTGCTTGGGTGTGGAGAAATAGACAATCTCATATTAGTGGAAGCATATGTTGATACAGCTTTCTGGAAATACATGTGGCAATATCTATCAAATACACGTTAAAAAACATTATATGTTATTTGATCCAGAATTGCATTATCCCAGGGAAGTAATTTTACAAATATGTTTTAAAATCAAATATAGTCATTGTTTTTTAAATAGGAAAATTTTTTTTAACAATAGAAATATTAGTGTTGTAAACTTTCATCTTAATATTGCTTTTGGTGTAGCCCATAAATTTTTTTCAAGTTTTTTTTTTAATTATTATTTAAGCCTTTCATACATAGTCTGTAATTTCCCTTTTGAATTGCCCTTTGGCCTAATTTACTTATAATTTTTAAAATATATAGATATATATTTTCCAAATGTCTGGGTGTTTTGTATGTTTCTTCCTTTATTAGGTATTTTAATTGTTTTGTTGCATAGTAGTTAGATTGTTAGATATATTAGCATAAGGAATTTATTAGAATTTTCTTGGTGACATTAATATGTAGTGGCTTTTTACAACTGTTCCATGGACAGGTTAGGAAGATTTTCAAGTATCTTTTAGATCATCAGTATTAATAGTACTTAGTGCTTTTTCATCCTTAGTCTCTGAAATCTGTTTTGACCACAGACCCTCTTCATTAAAAATTTGAAAACTCACACTGCACCAATGCCTGCCCTAGTAAAACCCCAATCCTGGTTAGATCTAATTATTTGCCCGTTTCAAAACTATATTATGTCTATTCCCCAGTAACAGAACACAACTGGAGAAAAAGATAATCAAGCGGACTAATCTTACTTTCTTCAATGAGAATCTCAAATACCCTTGACACTGCCAAGCAATCCTAAAACATTCCCTAGTGTACCCATTCTCCCATGGTACTTAATGATTGTTTAAACCTTTTCCTCTCTTCAGACTTTTTCCACTTCTTCCCTTTCCCAGCTTCATTCCTAGTTCACTTGTTCTCCAGATTCACTTCATCTTGTTGCACTGAGAAAAAAGTAATCAGAAGAGTACTTTCACAAGGTCCTACCACAGCACCAATATACATTATTGGTTAATTTTTATCAGCACAGAACAATGTTATAATTTCCCCTATCTTAAACAAATGAACAAAGCTTACAGCTATGTTTTTCTGCTCTCATTTAGCATAAAACTTCTCAAAAGAGGTTGCATTTGCTCTCCTCCCATTCTCTGTAGAACCTACTTGAATCATGCTTTCATCCTCACCACTCTACAAGAAATTACCCTTGTTGCGGTTACTAATAACCTCCATTGTTGCCAAATACATTGGTCAATTCTCCATCTCCATCTTTCTCTGGATATCAGCTCTCAGTGGTCCTAAACTGAACCAGCACACTGCCACTTCCAGAATTTTGCATGTACTGTTTTCTAGCTCTCTCCTTTTCCTCGGATCTCTACTCACATATCATATTTTCAGAGAGATTTTCTCTGACCATCCCATGAAAAGGGGCTATGGACTGAATTGCCCTCTTCCCATCCACCCCCCACCCAATTTATATGTTGAAGCCGTAACTCCTGGTGCCCAGTGTGATAGTATTTGGAGATGGGACCTTTGGGAGTTAATTAAATTTAGACGAAGTCATGAGAGTAGAGTTTCATGGTGGGATTAGGGTTTTGTAAGAACAGGAAGAACCTCTAGAGATCTCTGCCATGTGAGGACATAGGGAGAAGGCAGCTATCTGTAAGCCAGGAGGAGAGCCCTCACCAGACCCAGAGTGTGCTGGCACCCTGTTGTTGAACCTCCAGCCTCCAGAACTGGGAGAAATATATTTCTGTTGTTTAAGCCACCTATTCTATGGTATTTTGTTATGGCAGCCCCAGCAGACTAAGACAAAAGGAACAGTGTACTTCCCATGTATCAATCCTTTTCTGAATCCTTACTCTACTATATTATTATTCATGGTACTTACCATCTGTGATCTTTTATATGTTGGTTTTTATCTGTCTTCCTCTACTTTAGGAGAAAGCTCCAGGAGACAAGAGCTTCATCTCTTATTTTCACTGCAGTATGTCCAGTACCCTGAACAGAGTGTAGTAATAGTAGATGCTCAATAAATGTATTTTATATAAACAAAATAATAATGAGAATATCTTCAAACATCTGTAGATCATAGTTGTGTCATCATTTGGAAAGCACTTATTTTCTTACTACTGTTAACTTGAAAGGATATATACATTGCATTTATTTTTTCAAAAATATCTGTTAGTAGTATCCAGTGGTCATCACAAAAAAAGTTAAGCAAATTTGTAACACTTGTCTTTTTAGCAGGAAAAACAGTCATTTGTCTTTAGGTTCCAGGACACCTTTAATTACTTTGCTTAGAGAGAACCAGTGAACCTTTGGATAGGATAAAGGATTTTGACATTCATTCTACATCTCAACTCAAAGTATTGTAAAGATTTCGATTCGACTACTGATGGTATAATTTTAGTTGACCATAGCAAAGACATTTCGCTATACCAAGTGCAATAAATTGTAGTGTCCTCAATAGTAGTACTTACTGCATGCCAGATACTGTTCTAAACCCTAATATATGTGTTATCTGATGTATTCCTTTCTTCACAGTCTACCCATGAGATAGTTTCTGTTACCCTATTCACTTTATAGTTGGGGACACTGAAGCACAGAGATTAGGTAACTTGTCTAGGGTCACAGTTACAAAGTGAAAGTACTAGGAAAGCAATCTCCTCGGTGCATGCACTATCTAGAAAAGGAAAGTACTGGGAAAGTTTTATATTTCTTCCATTTTGACCTTTATCTGGAAGAAACTTCTTGAATTTTGTTATGTATAGTTGCTAGGCTCCCTAATTTTAAGGTTGATAAAGATATTTTATTTTTGCTTTGCCATGTCAATTTCTGAACAGAATCACATATTAAAAGATAATGGACTTATCGTACTTGGTTTTCAAACATGAAACCTCATTATCTTAAGTCCACAATTTATAAAACCATAGTTGATAAGAGATTACTGTATCTTCTTTCAAAAATTTTAAAAACACATGAAGGGCCAAGGACACTCAGTTATTTACATATTAGTGTGAATCAGATTGCTTACCTCTTGATCATTAGCTAAGAGGGACTTTAAAGAATTTTGGTTGGCAAAGAGTAGAGGTAAAGTGGTTTTGAACCTTAAAGAAATTTAAAGAGTAGGGAATATATTAAGTGAGCCGCTGTAATCACTGGATTACCAATCTTAAGTCTCAGGAAATGGCCTCTGTTTGATTCAGCTTGTGTCCAGTGGTCAGGCCTGGACTTGGCACCATGGCTAGAAGGCAGGATCCTGTTATACCTCTCTCACATAGCAGCTTCTAGGCAACCTTGCAGAGATGAAGGAAAAAGGAGGCAGATAGTGCCTTAGCTCCTTACTAGATTAGACCATCTGTTCATTCATCCACTCAACATTTATATTCATAATATGCCTATATAAACTAGGTTGATCTTGAGACTGTCAGTATTTTATTTCAAAAATGATTTTTGTAATCTAAATTTTCTTTAAAAAGCCACAGAGCATACTGTTTAGTTACCTTAGACTTAAAGGAAAATGCCTAATGAAAAAGTAAGTAGAAAATCTCACTAAAGTTCACAGAATGACAGAGAGAAAGTCAAGTGTGCTTCCAGTCAAGCTCTTTCACTTAAAAAAATCCTCACTAAACCTGTAAAACATTTCAATAAAAACGTTTCTTTGAATGTTATTTTAAATACTGTATTACTTAAGCAAATATTTAAATACTATATTAGTTTCTCTGCATTCTTTACTTGAATTTAATTCTACCTGTCTGCCAAGTATGTCAAAACCCCAATCCATTTTCATTTGCCAGGTTAAATGTTTATTTTGTTTTCCCACATAGTATGTTCTTTGAAGTGTCGTAAGCGTACCAAGCCTGATTTCTTTTTAATAGGGACATGGTAGGGCAATTTTTTTCTTTCTTTCTTTCTTCAGTTAATGGGATAGAATATGCTTTTCTCAAAGAATATGTAAAGGTATGTTCACATTCCCTGTCTACTGAAGGTACACACTGCCTTCATTAGCTGTTAGAAATAGACTTTCACTTTCTTAAAATGTGTCCAGTAAATTTAATGTAAATTTTTGAAGGCTCACTTTTATTTCCTTATTATCAGAATACCAAAGACTTTCTGTAATCTAGAATGTCCACTTTTACCTAACAAGTCACCCTGTATAGACTAATACAGTGAAAAAGTATGAGGCTATGGTGATCTACAAATAACTGAACATTATTTGATTTGGGAGTTTCCATTTGCTTCTTCTCGTCTATGCTTATGTGAGTCAAACATCCATTTATAATCTTTTACACTTATTTTCAAAGAGCATTGACATACATTTGAATACCATAATCTCTTAGATATACTTCTCTCAAAAAACAACTACTGAAAATAGCTTTCAACATATATTTTATCTTAAAAGGACAGATTTAATATTTAGCCTCTATATGAATCCCATGATGATTTGTAGCTTTTGCAGAGTTAATTAGTACATCTTCTTAGATTTCTTATGTTAGACCTATGTCACTATACGAGCGTCTCTAGGAGGAACTATTTGAAGCCAGAGTAGTGGTGATTTTCCTATCCTTTTATTTTCTTGACTTTATAAAGTACATGAATTCTTTTTCCATCCTCTGTTATGAAAGTACAGATTGTTATGAATGCCATAGTCTTTCTTTCATTATCACTATCACAAGGCCTCTTCATTCTCTAAATCAGGAAAAAATTCTTCAATGCAAGATAGAGAAGAGATAGCAGACTAGTACAAAATTGGTATGGTAGAGTACGTAGCTGTATCTTTGATACAAGTGAAGTGATTCTAACACACTCATAGTTTTGAAGTATTTTGATGTTTACCAGAAGTTAGGACCCTGATGGCTTCTTCCAGTGACATTTCTTCTATATAAAGAATTGGGCTGGGCACGATGGCTCATGCCTATAATCCCAGCACTTTGGGAGGCCAGGAGATTGAGACCATTGGCTGACACTGTGAAACCCCGTCTCTACTAAAAATACAAAAAATTGGCGGGGCGTCGTGATGGGAGCCTGTAAACCCAGCTACTCGGGAAACTGAGGCAGGAGAATGACGTGAACCTGGGAGGCGGAGCTTGCAGAGAGCCGAGATTGTGCCACTGCACTCCAGCCTGGGCGACATAGCGAGACTCCATCTCAGAAAGAAAAAAAAAAAGCGTGGGTAACAGAGCGAGACTCTGTCTCAAAAAAAAAAAAAAAACGAAACAGCAAAGAATCATTGCAAACAGCCTGAAACTTTCTCGGTGTGAATTTGGCCAGGTTGTCTTATCTCTTAATTCTTAGAATTATGAAGTATTTCTTTGCTTTTTAAATGTCTTTTTCTTTTCTTTTGCTTTGCTTTGTTTTAGACATAGGGTCTCACTCTGTTTACCAGGCTGGAGCACAATAGTGAGATCATTGCTCACTGCAGTGTCAAACTCCTGGGCTCAAGCGATCCTCCCACTTTAGCCTCCCCAGTAGCTGGGACTATAGGCATGCACCACGGTGCCTAGCTAGTTTTTTTCTTTTTTTTTTTTTCATGTTATATAGACATGGGGTCTCACTTGTACTATAGAATGTCCGCTCTCAAACTCCTGGCTTTAAGGGATCTTCCTAACTTGACCTCTCAAAGTGCTGAGATTACAGGCATGAGCTACCATGCCCAGCCAAAATATTTCTAAGACTTTCGGGAGTTCCCTGAGATAAGAGAATACACATAGAACCACAGAATCTCAGAGCTATATTGAAGAAGAGAGAAGTCAGTCACAGTGAGATGAAGCAACTTAACCTAGAGAGTCCCATCTTGTGTTAGAGGTAAAACCGAGACCTAGAATCCAGATCTTCTGATTCCCAGGTAGACATTCCTGTCACCACTCATGCTAATCTTTTTCTAATGGTATACAATGTTTTTCAGTATTATAGAAGAATATTTCAAAATACTTAGGTTATGATTAAAACTCAGTTGCCACTGAGTTACAACACTTAAGCACTGTATAGAATGTATTGGGATTGGGTTGAAATTGTATTTACCCTATGGTGTGCCCAGTCCATTCCTTTTCAAATATATCTTAAATGTAATTTGCTTTATTCATATCTCTCTCATCAAAATAAAACAACAAAAATGTAATTTCATGCTTTTTGTTAACAAGTGAAGCAATATTTTCCAGGTATGTGGCTTCTTCATTGAAATCCATCCTTCATTTATTTATACCTAGCTCTGCAAATATTCTGTTACTTTCAAGTTCCTTGTTCTTGGAATCACTTTACCCCTCATATCTTGTAGCGTATTTCTCCCTTAGATGAAGTTTGAGATGGATAGCAGCTATAGTCGGGCTTCCAGTGAAGGGTTAGAATAGAATATGTCAATAGCAGTGATCCATCCCACCAGCTGGCATTTATGCAAAATGGCAAAGCATTTAAGTATGCATTGGAGTGAATCATTTGTCAAACCCCTTTTCCTATCACTTGCCTTCCTTGAGGAGTTGTTATGCTAATTCTAAGGTATGAATAGATTAAATGCCACTAAATCTACTTTTTCAGACGTACGCTTCTTAATCTTTGTGGTATTAGGACAGCTATTAGACATGGTTATTTGTTTGACTTAACTTTGCCCTCTTCTTATCCCCTGGAAGTACTCCAGTGAAGTTTAAAACTGCATAAATTGCATTTAAAAAAATGTAAGTGATGTGATGGAAGAGAATCCTCATTCTTAAACTTCTTAGAGGTCCTATGACTGCTAAAAATCAGTTCTGGAAATGATTATCATGGGTCACATAGATGTAATGAATGTTTAACCTCAGTCATATACCACCATGTAGACACAACTACTTGCCACTCAGTATCCATGCTCTCCTTCCTTTGTAACAAAACTGATTTGTAGCTGGGTATTTTGCCATCCAGACCAAACAGGAAGAAAGAAAGAAAATCCGCATTTCTCTTACCCTCAGCCACATTTGGTCACACGACTGAGTTGTGGCCAGTGAAATGTAAGCATTCCACGGGAATTGCTAATACAATAAGCCCTCACTTAACATCATTGTACAACAGGCCTTCAAATAACTTCATTTCCTTCACTATCATTTTGTTAACATTGATGAGGGGCAAAGAAAAAAATGATTTTGTTATATGTTGTTTGACATAAATTTTCAGTTTCCAAGAACTTATCAATGAGATGAAGTGGTCATTTTTTTCTTTTTTTTTTTTTCTTTCTTGAGAGAAAGGGTACACTCCCTACCCTTTCTGCATTTGAGTGTTTTGTGCAGATTCAAGGCTGGAGCTTTAGAAGCCAAGACATTCGGAATCACAACATGTCAGAGCAGATACTGGAGGAGATTGAGGCCCTGGAGACTTCAGTTAGTGTTCCTGTGAAGCCTGAATACCTATCTCCAGAATTCATTTATGTGAGGAAAATAAACCTCTATCTTGCCTACGCAACTATAATTTTGGCTTAGATATGTAGCCAGAAATAATCTTAACTAACAAAATGTGAATGAGCCCCTTGGATTGATAAGAATATACTTCAAGAAAGTAATTAGTGTCTTAAGATAGACCTGGTCTACTATAAAAATTGTTTTAGTTAACAGTTTGGTAAATGGAAAGAACTTAATAATTGCAATCTGTTTGACAATAATTGCATTCTGTTTTGCCTGATGCTTTAAGAAATCCAGGTTATCATACAGTCTTATTTCTAATTTGTGCCAGTAAAATGAACTCATAAGTTCATAAGATATAAAACGAACTTTTTTTGTGCCATGTCATGAGAGCAGATAATTCTTGGCTGTCACGTGAACTCATCACCTTTTAATGGGTCAAGGAGGCTGTAGATATTACTCCTCCTAGCTTTTTTGTAGACTTTCACTGTCAATTCCAAAGCTCCACTTAACCTTTTACATAGAACATTGATCCCCCGCCACTTTGTTAATTCTTTCACAGATAATTGATAAAAATTGAGTTTATTTTTTATATTGAAGGAGTATTTTGTCATGGTTTATGATTTTCAAAGAACAATCATAACCACAGGACAAGTGCTAATATCTTAACATGTTTTAGCCTAAGACTCATACTAATTTGCAGAATTTTGTTCATTGAAACCTAGCAACATCAAATGGTTGAAGAAATCATTCAGTATTTATTAGTATGTTTCTTGTCTCTTAAATTCTGAAAGAAAATGGGGGAAGGATTTGATTTTAGGCTTTTTTGTTAATCAAAGTATTCATTCTGCGACTTGAGAAATTAAAATACCATGCTATAGAAAAATAAGTACCATCTGGTTTGTGTGTTTTTCTACCTCGTCTAAAGAACATTATGCAAAGGAGGGTATGCAAAGTAACAAGGCGTGTTGATTTAACTATATGGGATACCTGGTGTGGTACAATAGGAGTATTACTTAAGAGTTGTATAAAGTCCAATTTAGTTTATCATGTTGTAAATGTACCTAAAAGGCACCAATAGAAAAGAGTATTAACAGGATTGCTTTTGTGCTTTGAAGAATGTTAATTTATTATTTTGGCAAGGACATATTTCCATTGTGTGGATTTTGTTACTTATTTTAATGTTGTCCATGTTTTGTTTTATTTCTAATCTGCATACAACATTTGGTCAATCTGGTCATGAAACCTATTGCCCCAGTGATTACAGGGTTTTTAGCCTGTTCTGACAGACTAAACTCTCTCCCTACTTTCACCCTCACCCTAGTCCTCCCATGTGGATCCTTCATGTTGCTTCTTACTCAATATAATAACTAGTATTCTATTACTTAGAAGGAATAAAAAGGAAGGATGACCTTCCTAGACAGATAAGACCATACTGTGTCAAAACAATGTGTTCCCACTTAAAGCCTACAAATTAATGAAACATTCGCGGTATTCTTATTCTCATTGTTTAGCACTTGTATCTCTTCCCTCAGCATCATTTTCCTAATCAAGGATCTGAATCATCACAAACAATTTTGAAGTATTTATTATAGAATGACAGTTTTTTATCTTTTACCAAACTGCTTGTAGTATATCTGTCTTTTTTCTGATATTCTCTTTAGATTGTATGGTATTATGACCAGAGCATGGGCTTTGGGGTCAGATAGACCTGCATATTCAAATCACGGTTCCATTCTTTATCCAAGGTATGTTACTAACCTGGACAAATTACTTCATGTTTCTGAATCTCAGATTCCTTTATCTGGACCTGCATCTTAGAAGTGTTGGGAAGGATTTGTGATAACATATGTAATGTACCCAGCTCAATTCAGCACATGGGTGTTTAAGAAATGGTAGCTGTCATTGACAGAATCTTCTTTATTAAATTATATAATATAGCAATATTCCTATGGAATTTACTTTAGAAATAATCTTCCCTTCTTAGTGACTAGAGTCAGATTCAAAGAATTTACAGCATGCATAAGATCAAGTTACTGGAATATGTAATATTTACTGCTATCCCTGAGTAAGATGACTCAGAAAATGTAGTCCAAATATTCAGTAGGCACTTTGATAATTCCATGACATTCGTCCACTTATATTTCATCAAACAATGTATTCATTTTCGAATACATTTCTAGATCTTATGAAAACTGCATGTAGCTCAATCTGAGGGTTTTCAATTCTATAAAAGCAAAACCAGTTTCTTCTCAGGGCCACTACAGAGCATTTCATGTAGAATTTTTTAGATTATTGAAAATTTTATACATCTCTAAAGTTGTAACGTGTAGTAGTAATGTCAGGTGTGCTCTGCATAATTTTACTTGATCAGATAGAAAAGTTTATATCTGAATAAGGAATTTTGTTGTAGAAGTCAGTAGTATAGTAGAAAGAGCACTGATTTTGGAATAGGAATCTTAAAACTCTTTCTAGCAATATATTTTGCTATTGATGAAAACCACAAAACTCTCATCCAAGTACTAAACAAACCTGACCCAGTTTAGCTTGTGAGATCAGATACGATGCATGTAGGGTGGCAGGGTGGGGTGAAGAGTATACAGGAACTCTCTGTACTATTTTTGAAATTTTTCTGTAAATTTAAAATTACTTCAAAAAAAAAAAAAAGATCTTTAAAAAATCCAGAAAGTCAGTAAGTTTCAGTTTCTTCTTCTATAAATGGAAATGTAATAATAGCTTATCTTTCTACCTGACACAGTTGTTGAGTGGATAAACATGTAAATAAGGCAGTACACATAAAATTTTAAAATACTGATGTTCTATGCTGTGATTCTTCCTTACTTGACTTCACCCATTTTACTGATCTTCACTTCCTCTTGCTGCCAATTAGTCCTTTGCTTCTTTAAAGCTTTTGTGGTTACTTTATTTAAGGTAAAACACTGCCTCACATGACCAAGTTGCAAAAACAATTCTCCTTTCATCATCTTTCTTTGTAATCCATTCCACACCCTCTGTGGCTTGCCTTCTCTAAGCTTCTTGCTTATGAACTAGGCCTAGTGGCCACTGACGTTTAATCAAATAACAGTTATAATACATTTACTCATGAGTAAAGCCTGAATAAAATTTGGGCACTGACATCTAAGAGAATGGAAATTTCATCATCAAATATCTTAACAGAAACCATTTTGTTAAATAACCATAATTACAGATTTTGCACTTATGATTGCAGAAGAGTTTGCTCTTCTGCATTCTTTGAGGCTCAGGGGACAGTCATTGTGTTCAGGCTACTTGAAATACCTATACTGAACTAAGCATAGCTAGGGCTTCTTCAATAGAAAAGTCCCTGCAAGACTTTATAATTCAAAGATTTTCACACCCACAATTATTTTAAAGATTATTTCTGTTTTTAAAAAATATTTTTAATTTAGGTAAGTAGACTTTTCAGATAAGAATTCAAAATATGGCTGGGCGCAGTGCCTCATGCCTGTAATCCTAGCACTTTGGGAGGCCGAAGCGGGCAGATCACTTGAGGTCAGGAGTTTGAAACCAGCCTGGCCAACATGGTGAAACCCCATCTCTACTAAAAATACAAAAAATTAGCCAGGCATGGTGGTGGTCACCTGTATTCCCAGCTATTTGGGAGGCTGAGGCAGGAGAATCTCTTGAGCCCAGGAGGCAGAGATTGCAGTGAGCCAAGATTGCGCCTCTGCACTCCAGCCTGGCGACAGAGTGAGACTCTGTCTCAAGGAAAAAAAAAAAAAAAGACACTAATTTTCCAAATGTGTAGACATTTCGGCTTTTTCTTAAGTATTTAGAAATTTGCATTTACTGCATCTGAAGCAAAGCATTTTTGATTGCTGTGATTATTCTTGTATCCTCGTGATAGTCATACTTGGTAAGGACTATCATTTTCTCCTTTTTTTAGTGACTAAATCTTGGCATTCTCAATAAAAAATTTTCTTCCTTTTGTTTTATGTTAACTCATGCTTCTAGCTTAGATCAGTCTCTGACAGATTTCTATTGATGGACTTGCTCATTTCTGACTCGTGAAAACAACTCAGCCAATTAAAGGAAATTTTAGCATTAAGATGATTAAGAACGTTCCATTTAGAGGAATAAATAATTTAATTTTATTTGTTTTGTTTCTAATCTTAAATGCTATCCAGTTATAAAAGCCTATTTTTCCTCGAGAATTTTTTCCCACACTGGTGGCATTGTTTCCTTACTGGAGCATGACGTACTCAACTTCAGTTTTTTGGGTTTTTTTTTCATATTTTCTTTTTTTTTTAACAATGAGCTCATCATTTTACTTATTCTGCTTATCAAAAATCAGAATTAACTTGATGTTTATATTATTAATAGGACTCTTTCCAAGTATATTGACATTTCAATTTTTTTTCCCAGTAGTGTTTGGGAAACAGGTGGTTTTTGGTTATGTAGATAAGTTCTTTAGTGGTGATTTCTGAGATTTTGGTGCACCTGTCACCCAAGCAGTGTACACTGTACCTGAGTGTACTCTTTTATCCCTCACCCCTCTCCCACCCTTCCCACCAAGTCTCCAGAGTTCCTTATTATCATTCTTATGCCTTTGCATCCTCATAGCTTAGTTCCTACTTATAAGTGAAAACGTAAAATAATTAGTTTTTCATTCCTGAGTTAATTGACTTAGAATAATGATCTCCAACTCCATCCAGCTTGCTACAAATGCCATTATTTCATTCATTTTTGTGGCTGAGTAGTATTCCATGGTATATGTACCACATTTTCTTTATTCAGTGGTTGGTTGATGGGCATTTAGGCCCAACTTAGTTCGTTAGTTAGAATACTTATGGTTTTCTATATAAAGAGTCAACTTTTAAGATATTTTATAAACTGGGAGAGTGAAACTAAGAACATAAATTACAGATAGTAAAAGCTATAAACGGGTCATTTTGTTTGTTTGTTTGTTTGTTTGTTTGTTTGTTTGTTTGTTTGTTTCAGAGTCTTGCTGTGTCGCTCAGGCTAGAGTGCAGTGGCCCGATCTCTGCTCACTGCAACCTCTGCCTCCTGGGTTCAAGTGATTCCCCTGCCTCAGCCTCCCTAGTAGCTGGGATTACAGGCACCCACCACCATGCCCAGCTAATTTTTGTATTTTTAGTAGAGATGGGGTTTCACCATGTTGATCAGGCTGGTCTCGAACTCCTGACCTCAGGTGATCCACCCGCCTCAGCCTCCCAATAAACTGGTCATCTTAATATATCATTGAGACAGTTATCTCCACTACTCATTAACATTTCTGGCAGCAATAGGGTAGCTTTCACATAGGGTATAGAATTTTTATCAGAGGTGAGGAGAGATCTTATTGTATTGGCTCAGGAAAGTTAAATATAGCAACATTTGTTCTGGTCTGTTTTAGGAGCACTTTTTCCTAAGTGCTCTATAGATAGCCTGTCATTTTTGCAACAGACCATGATGTCAGGACCAAGGAGGGTTTTGATAGAAATGACACAGCATGATTTGCATTTTTAAAAGGTCACTTTGTATGGTGTATGGGAGTTACTTTTTCCTTTGGTACCATGATCTTTCTGTGAAATGGACTCTGTTTTGAAACCAGAAGCACAGTGCTTACTCCTTGAAGGGAAGGCAATGTAGTATAGTACAGCAGTTTTCCAGTTGTGTCTTGCAGTTTTTGGTATTTCATTGAGAAGTACTTTGCAAAAAAAAAGAATATTGGAGGATTCTAAGTCTTCTTTCCTCACCTCTATCAAAGCATGTCAGGTTTTATCACCTTCATTTATAAGGGTTCCATAAGATATCTATTAAATTACACACACACACACACATATATTTATATACACACGTTATGCATATGTGTATGTATATTTATACAGACATATGTATATTTATATATACAAACATATGTATATATGAACATATACACACAAATACATATTTTCAAATGTTCACATATACCTACCCTGCCCAGCATATACACACATAGCCAAACCCCTTCTGTAGTAAAAAGAGCATAAACTCTAGAGTAAGACAGACCTCATTTCAGATTGCAGCACACATTGCTTAGCAACCTTGGACAAGTTACCTAATATATGTGAGCCACAGCAGGAAGACTTATTAGGAGTCTATTACAGTAATTGATACAGTTTGGCTGTATCCCCACCCAAATCTAATCTTGAATTGTAGTTCCCATAATCCTCACATGTTGTGGGAGGGACCTGGTGGAAGGTTATTGAGTTATGGGGGCAGTTACCTCCATGCTGTTTTCATGGTAGTGAGTGACTTCTCAGGAAATCTGATGGTTTTATGAGGGGCTTCTCCTCTTTTGCTCAATTTTCTGTTTGCTGCCACCATGTGAAGAAGGATGTGTTTGTTTACCCTTCTGCCATAATTGTAAGTTTCCTGAGACCTCCCCAGCCCTGCAGAACTGTGAGTCAATTAAACCGTTTTCCTTTATAAATTACCCAGTCTCTGGTATGTCTTTATTAGCGGTGTGAAACGGACTAATACAGGAAATTGGTACCAGGTAGTGGGGTGCTGCTGTAAAAATACCTGAAAATGTGGAAGTGACTTTGGAACTTAGTAACAGGCCAAGGATGGAACAGGTTGGAGGCCTCAGAAGAAGACAGGAGAATGTGGGAAAGTCTGGAACTTCCTAGAGATACTTGGAGGGCTCAGAAGAAGACAGGAAGATGTGGGAAAGTTTGGAACTTCATACAGACTTGCTGAATGGCTTTGACCAAAATGCGGATAGTAATGTAAACAATGAAGTCCAGGCTAAGGTGGTCCCAGATGGAGATGAGGAAGTTGTTGGGAACTGAAATAATGGTGACTCTTGCTGTGTTTTAGCAAAGAGACTGGCAGCATTTTGCCCCCGCCCTAGAGGTCTGTGGAACTTTGAACTTGAGAGAAATGATTTAGGGTATATAGCAGAAGAAATTTTTAACCAAGTCATTCAGGAGGTGCCTTGGGTGCTGTAAAAAGTATTCAGTTTTATGTATTTACAAAGATACAGTTTGGAATTAGAACTTATGTTTAAAAGGGAACCAGAGCATAAAACTTTGGAAAATTTGCAGCCTCACAGTGTGATACAAAAGATAAACCCATTTTCTGAGAAGAAACTCAAGCCTGCTGCAGAAATTTGTATAAATAATGAGGAGTGAAATGTTAATTGACAAGAAAACAGGGGAAAATGTCTCCAGGGCATGTCAGAGGTCTTCACAGCAACCCCTCCCATCACAGGCCCGGAGGCGTAGGAGGAAAAAATGGTTTCATGGGTCAGGCCCAGGGCCTTGCTGCTTTGTGCAGTTTTGGAACTTGGTGCCCTGTGTCCCAGCATGGCTAAAAGAGTTGTGGCTTCAGAGGGTGCAAGTCCCAAACCTTGGCAGTTTCCACATGGTATTGAGTCTGTGGGAGGCAAGAAGTCTAGAATTGAGGTTTGGGAACCTCCATCTAGACTTCAGAGGATAAATGGAAATACCTGGATATCCAGGCAGGGGTGTGTTTCAGTGGCAGAGCCCTCCTGGAAAACCTCTGCTAGGGCAGTGCAAAAAGGAAATGTGGGGTTGGAGCCCACACACAGAGTCCCCACTGGGGCACTGCCTAGTAGAGCTGTAACAGGGCCACCCTTCTCCAGATCCCACAATGGTAGATCCACTGACAGCTTGCACTGTGTTCCTGGAAAAGCCACAGATACTCAACGCCAGCCCACGAAAGCAGCTGGGAAGGGAGCTGTGCCCCACAAAACCACAGGGGTGTAACTGCCAAAGGCCCTGGGAGCCCACCTCTCTGGCATCAGTGCGACCAGGATATGAGATGTGGAGTCAAAGGAGATCATTTTGGAGTTTTAAGATTTGATTGTGGAGTAGTGGTTCTCCCAGCATGGAGTTTGAGATCTGAAAACGGACAGACTGCCTGCTCAAGTGGGTCCTTGACTCCCGAGTAGCCTAACTGGGAGACATCCCCAACTAGGGGCAGACTGACACCTCACACCTCACATGCCCGAGTACCGCTCTGAGACGAAGCTTCCAGAGGAATGACTAGGCAGGAACAATTTCAGCTCAGCAATATTCACTCTTCTGCAGCCTCCGCTGCTGATACCCAGGCAAACAGGGTCTGGAGTGGACCTCGAGCAAACTCCAACAGACCTGCAGCTGAGGATCCTGACTGTTAGAAGGAAAACTAAGAAACAGAAAGGACATCCACACCAAAACCCCATCTGTACGTCACCATCATCAAAGACCAACGGTAGATAAAACCACAAAGATGGGGAAAAAGCAGTGCAGAAAAGCTGAAAATTCTAAAAATCAGAGCGCCTCTCCCCCTCCAAAGTATTGCAGCTCCTCGCCAGCAATGGAACACAGCTGGATGGAGAATGACTTTGACGAGTTGAGAAGAAGGCTTCAGATGATCAAACCTCTCTGAGCTAAAGGAGGAAGTTCAGACCCAAAGCAAAGAAACCTTGAAAAACCTTGAAAAAAGATTTGATGAATGGCTAACTAGAATAACCAATGTAGAGAAGTCCTTAAAGGACCCGATAGAGCTGAAAACCATGACACGAGAACTACACGACAAATGCACAAGCTTCAGTAACCACCTAGATCAACTGGAGGAAAGGGTATCAGTGATTAAAGATGAAATGAAGGAAATGAAGTGAAAAGAGAAGTGTAGAGAAAAAAGAGTAAAAAGAGATGGAGAAAGCCTCCTAGAAATATAGGACTATGTGAAAAGACCAAATCCACGTCTGATTGTTGTACTTGAAAGTGGCGGGGAGAGTGGAACGAAGTTGGAAAACACACTTCAGCATATTATTCAGGAGAATTTCCCCAACCTAGCAAGGCAGGCCAACATTCAAATTTAGGAAATAAAGAGAACGCCACAAAGATACTCCTCGAGAAGAGCAAGTCCAAAACACATAATTGTCAGATTCACCAAAGTTAAAATGAAGGAAAAAATCTTAAGGGCAGCCAGAGAGAAAGTTCAGGTTACCCACAAAGGGAAGCCCATCAGACTAACAGCGTTATCTCTCGGCACAAACTATACAAGCCAGAAGAGAGTGGGGGCCAATATTCAACATTCTTAAAGAAAAGAATTTTCAACCCAGAATTGGATACCCAGCCAAACTTAGTTTCATAAGTGAAGGAGAAATAAAATCCTTTACAGACAAGCAAATGCTTAGAGACTTTGTCACCACCAGGCCTGCACTACAAGAGATCCTGAAGGAAGCACTAAACATGGAAAGGAACAACAGGTACCAGCCATTGCAAAAACATGTCAAAATGTAAAGTCCATCGATGCTAGGAAGAAACTGCATCAACTAACGAGCAAAATAACCAGCTAATATCGTAATGACAGGATCAAGTTCACACATAACAATATTAACCTTAAATATAAATGGACTAAATGGTCCAATTAAAGGACACAGACTGGCAAATTGGATAAAGAGTCAAGACCCATCAGTTTGCTGTATTCAGGAGACCCATCTCACATGCAGAGACACACATAGGCTCAAAATAAAGGAATGGAGGAAGATCTACTAAGCAAATGGAAAACAAAAAAAGACAGGGGTTGTAATCCTAGTCTCTGATAAAACAGACTTTAAGCCAACAAAGATCAAAACAGACAAAGAAGGCCATTACATAATGGTAAAGGGATCAATTCAACAAGAAGAGCTAACTATCCAAAATATATATGAATGCAAGACAGGAGCACCCAGATTCATAAAGCAAGCCCTTAGAGACTTACAACGAGATTTAGACTCCCATACAATAATAATGGGAGACTTTAACACCCCACTGTCAACATTAGAGAGATCAACGAGACAGAAAGTTAACAAGGATATCCAGGAATTGAGCCCAACTCTGCATCAAGTGGACCTAACAAACATCTACAGAATTCTCCACCCAAAATCAACAGAATATACATTCTTCTCAGCACCACATCGCACTTATTCCAAAATTGACCACATAGTTGGAAGTAAAGCACTCCTCAGCAAATGTAAATGAACAGAAATTATAACAAACTGTCTCCCAGACCACAGTGCAATCAAACTAGAACTCAGGATTAAGAAAATCACTCAAAACCACTCAACTACATGGAAACTGAACAACCTGCTCCTGAATGCCTACTCCTGAATGGTACTACTCCTGAATGGTACATAACAAAATGAAGGCAGAAATAAAGATGTTTTTTGAAACCAATGAGAACAAGATACAACATACCAGAATCTCTGGGATACATTTAAAGCAGTGTGTAGAGGGAAATTTATAGCACTAAATGCCCACAAGAGAAAGCAGGAAAGATCTAAAACTGACACCCTAACATCACAATTAAAAGAACTAGAGAAGCAAGACCAAACACATTCAAAAGCTAGCAGAAGGCAAGAAATAACGAAGATCAGAGCAGAACTGAAAGAGATAGAGACAAAAAAAAAAACCCTTCAAAAAATCAATGAATCCAGGAGCTGGTTTTTTGAAAAGATCAGCAAAATTGATAGACCACTAGCAAGACTAATAAAGAAGAAAAGAGAGGAGAATCAAATAGACACAATAAAAAATGATAAAGGAGATTTACCACCGACCGCACAGAAATACAAACTACCATCAGAGAATACTATAACACCTCTCTGCAAATAAATTAGAAAAACCTGGAAGAAATGGATAAATTCCTGAACACATACATTCTCCCAAGACTAAACCAGGAAGGAGATGAATCCCTGAATAGACCAATAATAGGCTCTGAAATTGAAGCAATAATTAATAGCCTATGAACCAAGGAAAGTCCAGGACCAGACAGACTCAGAGCCAAATTCTACCAGAGGTACAAGGAGGAGCTGGTAGCATTCCTTCTGAAACTATTCCAATCAATAGAAAAAGAGGGAATCCTCCCTAACTCATTTTATGAGGCCCACATCATCCTGATACCAAAGCCTGGCAGAGACACAACAAAAAAAGAGAATTTTAGACCAATATCCCTGATGAACATCGATGTAGAAATCCTCAATAAAATACTGGCAAACCGAATCCAGCAGCACATCAAAAAACTTATCCACCACGATCAAGTGGGCTTCATCCCTGGGATGCAAGGCTGGTTCAATATACGCAAATCAATAAACGTAATCCGGCATATAAACAGAACCAAAGACAAAAACCACATGATTTTCTCAATAGATTCAGAAAAAGCCTTTGAAAGAATTCAACAGCCCTTCATGGTAAACTCTCTCAATATATTTGGTATTGATGGAACGTATCTCAAAATAATAAGAGCTATTTATGACAAACCCACAGCCTATTATACTGAATGGGCAAAATCTGGAAGCATTCCCCTTGAAAACTGGCACAAGACAGGGATGTCCTCTCTCACCACTCCTATTCAACATAGTGTTGGAAGTTCTGGCCAGGGCAATCAGGCAAGAGAAAGAAATAAAGGGTATTCAGTTAGGAAAAGAGAAAGTCAAATTGTCCCTCTTTGCAGATGACATGATTGTATATTTAGAAAACCCCATCATCTCAGCCTAAAATCTCCTTAAGCTGATAAGCAACTTCAGCAACGTCTCAGGATACAAAATCAATGTGCAAAAATCAAAGCGTTCTTATACACCAGTGACAAACAAACAGAGAGCCAAATCATAAGTGAACTCCTATTCACAATTGCTTCAAAGAGAATAAGATACCTAGGAATCCAACTTACAGGGGATGTGAAGGACCTCTTCAAGGAGAACTACAAACCACTGCTTAGTGAAATAAAAGAGGACCACAAACAAATGGAAGAACATTCCATGCTCATGGATAGGAAGAATCAATATCATGAAAATGGCCATACTGCCCAAGGTAATTTATAGATTCAATGACATCCCCATCAAGCTACCAATGACTTTCTTCACAGAATTGGAAAAAACTACTTTAAAGTTCATATGGAACCAAAAAAGAGCCCGCATTGCCAAGACAATCCTTAGCCAAAAGAACAAAGCTGGAGGCATCATGCTACCTGACTTCAAACTATACTACAAGGCTACAGTAACCAAAACAGCATGGTACTGGTACCAAAACAGAGATATGGACGAATGAAACAGAACAGAGCCCTCAGAAATAATACCACACATCTACAACCATCTGATCTTTGACAAACATGACAAAGCAAGAAATGGGGAAAGGATTCCCTATTTAATAAATGGTGCTGGGAAAACTGACTAGCCATAAGTAGAAAGCTGAAACTGGATCCCTTCCTTACACCTTATACAAAAAATAATTCAAGATGGATTAGAGATTAAATGTTAGACCTATAAACCATAAAAACCCTAGAAGAAAACCTAGGCAATACCATTCAGGACATAGGCACGGGCCAAGACTTCATGTCTAAAACACCAAAATCAATGGCAACAAAAGCCAAAATTGACAAATGGGATCTAATTAAACTAAAGAGCTTCTTCACAGCAAAAGAAACTACCATCAGAGTGAACAGGCAACCTACAGAATGGGAGAAAATTTTTGCAATCTACTCATCTGACAAAGTCCTTATATCCAGAACCTACAAATATTTGGTTCAATATACGCAAATCAATAAACATAATCAAACAAATTTACAAGAAAAAAACAACCCCATCAAAAAGTGAGCAAAGGATATGAACAGATACTTCTCAAAAGAAGACATTTATGCAGTCAACAGGCACATGAAAAAATGCTCGTCATCAGTCGCCATCAGAGAAATGCAAATCAAAACCACAATGAGATACCATGTCACACCAGTTAGAATGGTGATCATTAAAAAGTCAGGAAACAACAGGTGCTGGAGAGGATGTGGAGAAATAGGAACACTTTTATGCTGTTGGTGGGACTGTAAACTAGTTCAACCGTTGTGGAAGACAGTGTGGCTATTCCTCAAGGATCTAGAACTAGAAATACCATTTGACCCAGCCATCCCATTACTGAGTATATACCCAAAGGATTATAAATCATGCTGCTATAAAGTCACATGCACGCGTATGTTTATTGTGGCACTATTCACAATAGCAAAGACTTGGAACTAACCTAAATGTCCATCAATGACAGACTGGATTAAGAAAATGTGGCACATATACACCATGGAATACTATGCAGTCATAAAAAAGGATGAGTTCGTGTCCTTTGTAGGGACATGGATGCAGCTGGAAACCATCATTATCAGAAAACTACCACAATAACAGAAAACCAAACACCGCATTTTCTCACTCGTAGGTGGGAATTGAACAATGAGAACACTTGGACACAGGAAGGGGAACATCACACACTGGGGCCTGTTGTGTGGTCGGGGAAAGAGTGGGGGATAGCATTAGGAGATATACCTAATGTAAATGACGAGTTAATAGGTGCAGCACACCAACATGGCACATGTATACATACGTAACAAACCTGCATGCTATGCACATGTACCCTAGAACATAAAGTATAATTTTTAAAAAATGGGTTTTTATAATAAGAAGTACTCAATTTTAAAAATGTATGTTATTTAAAGTGGATAATTTAAAAATATATCTCCATAGGCAGAGGAAATAAGGCAATTTCTAACAATTAGGGAATTTAGGTAAAGGCACAAATTACCTTTGTACAATTCTTGCAAATTTTTAGAAAATCTAAAATGATTTTAAAATAAAATCATAAAAATACCCACACACACACAAAAAGATTTGATTGCCCCACTGGATTTTGGACTTATGTGGGGCCTGTAACCCCTTCATTTTGGCCACTTTCTCCCATCTGGAGTGGGTGTATTACCCAATGCCTGTACCACCACTGTATCTAGGAAGTAACTAACTTGTCTTTGATTTTACAGACTCATAAGTGGAAGGGACTTGCCTTGTCTCAGGTGAAACTTTGGACTTGGACTTTTGGGTTAATGCTGGAATGAGTTAAGACTTTGGGGGATGTTGGGAAGGCATGATTGGTTTTGAAATGTGAGGACATGAGATCTGGGAGGAGCCAAGGTGGAATTATGGTTTGGCTGTGTCCCCACTCAAATCTCATCTTGAATTGTAGTTCCCATAATCCCCATGTGTCATGGGAGGGACCCATTGGGAGGTAATTGAATCATGGGGGCAGTTACCCCCATGCTTCTGTTTTCATCATACTGAGTGAGTTCTCAGGAGATCTGATGTTTTTATAAGGGGCTTTTCCTCGTTTTGCTTGGCACTTCTCCTTCCTACCATCATTTGAAAAGGGATGTGTTTGCTTCCCCTTCCGTCATGATTGTAAGTTTCCTGAGGCCTCCCCAGTTCTCTGGAAATGTGAGTCAGTCAAACTTCTTTCCTTTATAAATTACCCAATCTCAGGCAGTCCTTTATAGCAGCATGAGAATAGACTAATACAGTAATCCAGAGGAGAGTTGATGATAGTGGCTTGGACTAGAGTAGTATCAGTGACAGTAGAAGATGATGAAAGTGGTTTATTTTAGTTACATTTTAAAGATAGAGCTGATGGAACTTGCTTAGTGGGAATTAACTGATGAATTAATCTGTGATAAAAATTTTTATTTTCACATGTTTAGAAAAAGTCCTTATTGAAAAAACTAAGATAAATCACATAGTAGCAACAAAGGGAGATTTCAAGCAGGGCTCCCTTGTTCTTTACAGAGTTCTGTGTATCCTTGGGGACGATGTGAGAGCCATGCTGCACTTACAGGCTTCCCCTTTCACAAGATTTTACCTTAAAGATGCTATACTTTTATTCTATGTAAGTAAAGCCAGACTCCATAAAGTGTGCATATGTGACTACTTGAGAATGTGATCTTTCCTAAATCAAGATGGAAAGATCTGCAGTTCTAACTCAAGATTAAAGAGGAAGTATGAACTAAATTTTATGCATTAATGGCTTTTATATTTTTCAGGCAGTATTCTAAAGTTTTATCCAAAATGACCAAAATATTTAACCGTATCCCTGTATGTCTGCTCTGCTATAAAGCCTATCAGCTCATCTAGATATTATGTAAACCTCTGAGAATTTTTAGGAATGTTATTCAGAATGCCTAAAGATTTTACACATATTAAACTAGTATGTTCACTTTTTTATATACAGCCAAATAAAAACCACCAAAAAAAAAAAGGGTGAGGGGGGATTGTGACGTCCTTAATCAGGAAAACAAAAAGTCAGTGTTCTGTTACTTAAAAGAAATAGTTTGGGCAGAAACTCACATGGCTTTTTATGTTATTTGCCAACTGAGTTATTCCAGAGCATATTTACAACTTCAGGGAAACACTAGCAAAAACTGGTACTAACACTAAACACTGGGATTTACAACTTGACAGGGAATTAGGTTGTATGGCACTAGGTTATTTTAAAAATGATAATTTTCTTAGCACACATTTTATCCCAAGACGGGAAATATTTTATTACATATGGTTTTTCCCCATTACTGGCTTAATACATTTAGATTAAAATTTTTTAATGGGCATTAAAACGTTTTTAAATCTATTACTTTGATTTTAATGACTATATGTTTCCTTATATAACAAATTAATGCCCACTCTTGGTGGTTTAAAATGTATTAAAAAGGTAAAGGTCCTATGTTGACATTAATTAATATATTTAGACCCATAGAATATAGATCAAAAAAACTGAATTCAGTATTTTGAAACAACTCTATTATGTCGTAGTAGCACGAATATCTTTTTGTGCATTTCTCAAGCACTGATGCTTTGTACTGGCTGAGGATTACTCACTTTCAGCACAAAATTTCTTTTAAATACTTTGAATATTCTAGGGTCTACAGCTCTTTAGGAAACTTCATATAATTACTGTAAGACATTCTTAGTACCTTGGACACATAAAATTGGTATATTATGCGTGCCACTCTGGGGAAACAAATTAGCACCACTGGAAACCTGTTTTTTAAGGCTGTGATATAGAAAATATACTGCATTTCTATTCAAGTCGATATAATTCAGTGAAAATTACAGGTCAAACCTAAGTGAACTTTCGGTTTCTACTGCATCAATCAGGATTCTGAGTTGGTCCCTTAAATATTATTGCATGACATTCTCCTTTGTGTGTGTATGTGTGTTTCTGTTTTTTGATTTTTTTTTTCTAAAAGCATATATTCAAGCCTTTGCTGTTTCTCTGTGATTTTCTCTGTATCTATGTGTGTTTTTGTTTTTGATTTTTTTCTTTCTAAAAGTATATATTCAAGCTTTTGCTGTTTCTCTGTGATTTTCTGCCCCTTGGGTAAGTGCTTTGATTATTTTTATGTGTGCACAGTTAATGACTTCCTGTAAGTCAAGCAAAATTAGCTCAAGAGGAAAGAAGATTTCTTTACTTTTGAAACTCTTTTTCTGTTTGTAATTCACTGTAAAAAAAAAATTATTGAAATGTGTAACTTAAAAGTTAAAGTTACATATAATTTCACCTCCAGAGATAAATACTATCAAAAGTATAATATATTTGCTTCCAGACTTTTTCCGTGTATTTGCAGGCATACACATGTGCATATGTGTGTGTGTGTTCAAACATAAATGAAATTAAGGTACATACATTCTAGTATAAATTTGATTTTTCCACTAATACATTCCCACAGCTACTCTTTGAGGAGAGACAAAAGTAGCACACATAGAAAAGTTCAGGAAGTGGTACAATACTATCTAGAAGAACAAATAATTTTAGAAGAGAGAAATCACTGTAAACTACACAAACTTCCCAGAGGAGGTGGGACCTATGCAAGACCTTGAAGAAAGGGAGTGATTTAAATGACCATGGAGATGGGGAGGAGTGACCAGCACAGTAGTGGGGGAGTGGCAGGGTGGCAGCAGTACATGGCACATGTGACAAACGGTGACTTAACTAAAAACAAAGAATGAATTTGGTTTTAGTGAGAACAATGTGTGCTGAGGTAGAATGGTCCAGATTATGTCTGTATTTAGAAGCCAGACAGTTGAGCTTAAATTTAATGCAGTGATTAGTTTAGAGCCATTTGTTTTTGAGTCAGAGAAAAGAAAGTGGTGTGGGAATACAGGAGAGCCTACTACAGTGAGTCTTGCAATGTACAAGGGCCTTTTCTCCATGTTTTTATTTAAAATGCTAGTATGCAGGATAGGTTGGGAGAGGAAAGGTCTGTGAAAGCTAGGAAGCTGTTGCAATACCCTAGGCCCAAAATGATGACTTGCAGTGGAGTAAAAAGAAAGGGTACTTTACCATGTGTTTTGAGGGAGGCTTACTTGGCTTTTGGGAAAGGAGTCTACCAAATTACAAACTCACCCAGCAAGCAGAATGAGCACTCACTGGGGTACTGGATTGCCTCTGCAACCGTCCCAGTAAATCCTTTAACTTTTCTGGACCGACCTCAGCTTCCTTACCTACGGTGAGTTGGAGATATGGTTTCTTCGACATTCTATGGTATTTACTGACTTGTTAATATTATCCTTCTGCAAGCAGACCACATTATACATATATAAACATGCATATACATTTCATAATTTACACATTGCCACATTGCTGAATGCTGCTGCCAACCACTCCATTTGAAGTTTTCAAGTTCAACAACCAGTGCCTGTTGAACATGAGATTGTTGGTAGATTACCGTTTTGGTAAAAGCATTTTGCCTTTTCCATGCAAAAAGCACTCTGCATTTCAATTGTAAGACTTTTAAGAGTAATCAGAATAAGATTTAAAAACAGTTTTTTTGGTCAGGTGCAGTGGCTCATGCCTGTAATCCCAGCACTTTGGGAGGCCGAGGCAGGAGGATCACTTGAGGCCAGCAATTCATGACCAGCCTGGGCAATTTTATAGAGATCTCATCTCTGTAAAAATAAGAATAAAAAATTCGCCAGGCCTGATGGCACACACCTGTAGTCCCAGCTACTCAGGAGGCTGAGGCAGGAGGCTCACTTAAACTGGGGAGGTGGAGGCTGAAGTCAGCCATGATGGTGTCACTGCACACCAGCCTGAGTGACAAAGCAATTCCCTGTCTCAAAAAAGAAATTAAAAACAAACTTGAAGTAGAAGTGAGAGCAGATACTCTCATCTTGGTTTGAAAGTTATGTTCTGTGTTTTTGTGTTGCTGAAGAAAGTTAAATGCCATGTGCCTTGAGAAGCTGCCAAGAGATATGCCAGCACATAGCTTCCATAACCTTTAAAAATGCTTCAATGAAAGCACACAGAATTTAAATAGAACAGTATGCTGCATAAGTAATCCAGCCTCACACCTCAAAGTGGTACAGACAGGGCAAATGATGATTGTCCGTACTGAAAGTATTTTTCAAAGACATAATCAACTTCACATTAATTGAAGTGAAAACTTTTCACTGAAAATTCAGATTAACAAATATGTACCAAGAGTTTGTTGTATTCACGATATTGAACGAACAAATTATACTAGGCACTGTATCTGTAGGGATATTAGCACTTCTGTTTTCATTTAAGTAGGACGCAGAAAGTGAGTTCATCTAGCCTAAAAGTCTGCCTCCTCTGTATGTTTTACAATAACAAGAAAAAGCTGTAACTTTCTGGTAG
The DNA here is from genome assembly GCF_002776525.5 of Piliocolobus tephrosceles. Lineage (NCBI taxonomy): Eukaryota > Metazoa > Chordata > Mammalia > Primates > Cercopithecidae > Piliocolobus > Piliocolobus tephrosceles. The sequence goes on from NC_045438.1 coordinate 123,876,120, forward strand.
TGAGAAGAGCAACTAGTCACCAACTATTCTGTTTTACCTTTTTAAAAAGCTATTTCAATTAAATTTTAAAATACTGTTGAGTATTTGGGAAACTTTAGGAATAATTCTTTCACAAGTAGTTTCTCCATATTTGCTCCTGTGTTATAATACTTAGCTATATTGTAATACTAGTAAGATGTAATTTCTGAAAATCCTCTAAGTATGTTTGTTGCATATTTTATGAATGTTCAAGAATGCTGTTGTTGACACCTAAAGAAACCAGGGAGTGGGTGGAATTGACAGATTAAGCAGAAGACAAGCTGGACTTGCAGATACAAGAGTATGACTAATCCAAAGATGACCTTACATTCATGTGGCAGTCTGAGATAGGAGAGCATTGTGTAATTTGAGAATGTTCAGAAAAGCCATGATAAATCATCTGTGATTATTCAGTGACTTTTATTTCAGAGATTTGTGTTTTCAGTGCCTTTGACAATGATATGATGTATTTTTTATTCTAGTTTAATGACTGTACAGACTAGCCAAAGTAACTCTTTTAAAATTAAGTTTGCATTGTAATATTTAGTTCAAAAGAAACTAGAGCCTGAAGGGAGTACAAACTTCATTACAATTAATATGATCTAGAATAGTAAGTCTTTTCTGAGAAACTTTGTGTACCTTAGAGTAGGTATTTAGGACCCAACTTTTACTTCTAGTTTTGCCTCTTTATTAGCTGTATGCTTTTAAAGTTTTCCTTTAAGTTCTCTAAATCAGTGTCTTCATTTGTAAAATGGAACTAATAAAATTGCTTACTCTTTATTGAGACGGTTTATTTTATAAATATTTTAAATATGTATATAAATATAAACATTTTATAAATTTTATTTTATAAAACCATCTCAAAGAGTAAGCAGTTTTATTAGCTTCATTTTAAAAATAAAAATAAAAAATAATTATGTTCATTTTAAAAATAAAACCATCTCAAAGAGTGAGCATTATTCTGATCATGATGTTTTACTAGGCTTATGATATTGTCCCCTTGAATCTTTTTCCACAGATTTCTTAAAGGAGTAGAAAAGGACTGCCAATGTATACTTTAGTATGGATCAGAATGGGTGATCTGAATAGAGGCAGACGAGAAGGTAGAATTAGGGCACCACAGTAAATAAGAGCCACACTTATTTAATATTTGACCACTGTGTTGATTTTTTTAATGGATTTTTGTCTTAAAAACTGCCTCATCTCTCTGGGATTTGTAAAATTGGATTACAATTTGATCCTAATTCTTAACGTTTCTGGTCTTAGGCCAGTCAACACGTACTTAAATGCATTTCTTTTGTCTCAGTCCATCCATTTGTCTGTCCCTTGTTTCAGCTAGTGAGGCCCAGGCAAATCCAAGCACAGCATTGCCTCAGCACTCTAGAAGAGCAGCACAGTTCCTGTATTTAGAGAACATACAGTTCATGAAAGTTAGATACTTACTCCCTTTCTCAGTATTTAAGATGATAGTGGAAGGACAGGAGAAAATATAATACTCAGATGTTGAATTATTTGGATCATATGGCCAAGATTTCTTCCTTTTTTTTTTTTTTTTTTTTTGTATTTTTGAAACAATTCAGGGGGAAGAGAGGAATAAACAAAAATTAGGTGATAAGCATATCCAAATCATCTTCATCATCAGCCAAAATTTGTTCCTTTTTTTGTTTTGTTTTGTTTTTAAACAATTCGGGGAAAGAAAGAGGAATAAGCAAAAATTAGGTGATAAGCATATCCAAATCATCTTCATCATCCTCAAATCCAAGTCAGTGCATATATAGCTCAAAGATTCTCTGATTTCATGAACTCCCTTGACCATGCTGTGTATAGCATTCATATGTTCTATCATGTAATATTCAAGGACATTAGTATTAGTACAGTGCTTCCAGTCATTCTCACATCATAGCTCACATAGAAAATGATAATATTTTTATCACCCCCAAAGTAAATGGACAAGGCAGCTGGTAGCAGATACCAGCCTAGGGGTTCTGCCTCAGCCTTGTTCAGCATCCAGAGAGTGAATGGAAGCAGTATCTTTACACACCTGTGACGTGCTTGCACTATCAGATACACTACAGTTTCTGCACTCTGCATTAGATTACCCCCAGGTTGTACATTATTTGCTGACCCAGGGTCAGCAAATTTCTTTTTCTTATGAATAGTTTGAGCATGTTAATTGTAGGGGCTACATGACATGTTTTAGTAAGACAATATATGAAACTTAGAGCATCCCAAAGGAAAACATTGGAATAAAAAGTTACCATTAGTTGAAGACAGCTTTTTATAATGAAAATAGGCTGACTTAGGAATTGGGAGTCCTGGGCTTTAATTCTAATTTAGTCAACCTTTGACAAATCACTTCTCTAAGCCTCAATTTCCTTATCTTTGAATTGAAAAGGTTTGAACAAGATAAACTTTAAGCTGCCTTCTATCTCTAAGCCATGATTTTGTATTTTCTGTAAGTCTTTGCTGTTGAGTCAGCTGCTTTGCTTGGAGTGTTTCCTGTGTGCTAGGCACAGGATAAATGACTTCTTATATATACCCTAGGGTCAGATTTGTGGGGCTCCTCAGATCAAAGTTTACTGCTTCGATGCTGGAGGAATTAAAAAAGAACTAGGATGCTTAATGAAGAAAAGAGAATAGGCATTGGAGAGGGTATCTGAAAGGAATGAAGCTAGCCATAATAATTTAGTCTTTCAGATGTTTATGGTTATCTTTGAAATATTGTAGCTGGCAATTCTGGCAACCTTAACCTCTGACGATAAATTTTCCTAACTCTCATTTCTAGAAACACTTATTGCCAATACATCAGCTATGTAAGCATATATGCAAGGGCCGCCAAATCTTGGTTGTACAACTTGGTGGAAGAAAAAGTTGGTGTTAAGAATTCCTTTAGGAACGTTCTTTTTCCATGGTTATCCAGGTCCTTTCTCTCTAGCCATATATTGGGTAGAGGAGGCTACCAAGCTGGAGAGTAGCAAAGATGGTATGTAGGAATCATTAGATAATCATTCTTGATCTAGTTCCATTATGGGCATAGTCATTTGCCCTGTGGAATAAAATGGTAGTATTTTTTCATCCAACAAATGTTTATTGCTTATTTATCATGTGTCAGATATTTTCCTAGGAGCTAGAAATTCAAACCTGAGTGGTTCCTGCTACAGTGAGACATAGACAAGCAGGTATATAATATACAAACATACGTACATAGATACAAATTCATGATAGTATTATCAGTCTTAGAGAGTTTATTTAAATAAACACATGAGCTTTTTTTTTTTGAAACGGAGTCTCCCTCTGTTGCCCAGGGTGGAGTGCAGTGGCACGATCTTGGCTCACTGCAACCTCTGCCTCTTGAGTTCAAGCGATTCTCCTGCTTCAGCCTCCCAAGTAGCTGGGACTACAGCCACATGCAACTGCGCCCGGCTAATGTTTTATATTTTTAGTAGAGACAGGTTTCACCATGTTAGCCAGAATGGTCTCAATCTCCTGACCTCGTAATCCACCTGCCTCAGCCTCCCAAAGTGCTGGGATTATAGACATGAGCCACCACACCCAGCTGCAACTTTTTTGTAATGTTCAAAACATATAAATAAATTCTCCCTTTCTTGCTCCTATTTTCATCAGGAAACATTTATTGAGTCATGTGTCAGATACATTAGAAAGAGGGCTAAAACTAGATCATGCATTTATATATCAAAAAATACTTCCAAGTAAATAAAAAATAACCCAATAATATACTCTTAAGGAGACGTGGTTTTCTGTTTGTCTGTTTGTTTGTTTGTTTGTTTTTTGAGACAGAGTCTCACTCTGTCACCCAGGCTGGAGTGCGGTGGCGTGATCTCAGCTCACTGCAACCTCCACCTCCCAGGCTCAAGCAATTCTCCTGCCTCAGCTTCCCAAGTAGCTGGGATTACAGGCCCGTGCCACCACGTCCAGTTTATTTTTGTATTTTTAGTAGAGACAGGGTTTTGCCATGTTGGCCAGGCTGGTCTCAAACTGCTGCCTTCAAGTGATCCACCTGCCTAGGCCTCCCAAGTGCTGGGATTACAGGTGTGAGCCACCACACCCAGCTGAGACCGTGGTATTTCTAACACATACACAAGAAGATATGTACATACATATATACATATATGTGTATTTGTGTATATATAAAAAAAGATAAATTTGTGTGTATATTTGTGTACATATATAATTTATGTATTTATCTTTATATGTGTGTGTATATATATTACACATATATACCTTATGTATATACACATACATATATATCTTATATATATATATTTTTTAAATGTTTGTACATGCCCAAAAAGGATACTTGAACCTAGTGGGTAAATAACCAAGAGAAACTTGCGTTTGTGCCTGCATATATGTATGTTTGTGAGTATGTGGATGTGTGGGAGGTAAGGAATGAAGGAAGGGAGAGAGGGAGGGAAAGAAAAAAGGGAGGCGGAAAATGAGGAAGGGGAAAAGCAGTCAGTGGTCTTAGAAGGAACCACAGTAGTGACTAGTAATTTTTATCTTAACTCCCACTGCCCCGTCTGTATTCTCTATTAAGCTCCAGTTAGTACACCATTATTCATTCCATCAACTGATGTATCATTGGAATTGACTACTCACACAAATAAAAGAAAAAAGAATAATTTCTGTTTCAAAAATACAAAACATCCACAGACATTAGAAGAAATGGTACTTATGTGCTCCAACAACGATGGTAAAGATAACTTGCTGAAAGTTCTTCCACAACAGAAAAAAAAAAAAAAAATTAAATCTGAGATTTTTTTTTTTCTTCGCTGGGCAGAAATTCATTCCAAGAAGTACCAGCCTGTCTCATTTCAAAATGCTTTCTTTACCAAGGAAGCGGAAGTGGTCATATTCCTTCCCACCAAACTATGGATGAATTATAATTATCCTACCTCTTGTGGGACAGTGAAGCAGTAAACATCTGCTATACTGAATCAAAAACTCCACAAATGAAACTATACTAAATGAATCATACCTGGACTCAGATTAAAGGATCTGTATTGTGTTTACCTTTTTCTTTATTTTCTTGCAATCTAAAATATGGATTTGTCAACTGTGGCCCCAGATTCTAACTGAAAGGGAATAATATATGGATTCCATTCGCCGATTCTTGTTTAACATTGAAGATCACAGCTTTAAAGCAGATTGACAGTAATATTTGTAACAGTTTTTCTGCTTGGTTTATTATTCCTTCATCATTTTCTTTTTCTTTAAAAGGATGATACAAGTTAGAAAATTTAGACATGAGGTCCTTTAGTTTTGGTTTCAATAACAAAGGAGCAGAAAGTAGTATTTAAACTTTACTTCCAAAAGACACCAGCTTCACAACTAGTGTTATCGTAATTTTATGTATCATGATCTATGTGGTAGTACTACCCTGTTCACCTGGCATAAGGAAAGGAAAATGGTCAATTCTAAGTTTAAGCTGTGAAAACATATATAATAGTCTATTTGCTTTAAAAAATGTTGTGTCTTTTTATCTATTAGAGAGCAGAAAGACAAACTCGAATTATGGATTCAGCTCAATATGCAGAATTCTGTGAAAGTCGACAGCTAAGTTTCTGTAAGTAACCATTTAACTTTGCTTAATTATACGCATAAGAGATTTGTGTTATAGATGTACTAAAGTATGACAGGATCTGTTTCTTAGAAATTGGTGGATTTAATATATGTGTATTTGTAACTGCTATAGAAACAACCTCTACATTGTGAGGAGCCTATAAAAGATTTTCCTACCTTCTACTGTTTTGCAATTAATAACATTAAGAGGTCTTAAAGGGTGCTGGTAATATACAGAATGCTATGTTAATTATTTACTGTACTTTTAATCATAAAAATTCAATTTTTCTTATTATTTCCATTTTAATTTCCAGTTTCCTAATCATATTTACACTAGTATTTCTGATTGCATTTGATCCATAACGGACTCTAATAGTAGTCATGACATTTAAAGACCCCCAATATTAATTATGGATACCAACCTTTTCCTTTATGTATACTCATATTACCACAAAGGAACATATCAGTGGTCTCTTCCATTTTTGTCTACCCTCCTACTGTGGCATGTATTCAGTGTTAGCCAGATTTATTAGTACATGCTCTAGTAACACTAGTAACCTTGTGGTAAAATTAGTACTTTCATATCACTGCACATCAGCTTATTAAAAGTGTATAATGACTCATAATAGTGAGCTCGATTGTGTAGCAAAACATCCTTACAGCGAAGTTTCAGTTATGACTAAGGCTCTCAGGGTAAAGGTCAAAGAAGAAAGTGTGATGAAAAGTCCAGTTAAAAATATGACAAAGTAGCACATGACCATGGTCTGAGGGATTATAGAAACAATGGTGTCTTCAAATGAAAAGCTATTATGTGGTCACAATAACAGCATATTTGATTTGGAAAAAGAAAGGGAGAGCTTCATTTATAGATTATAAAGTGCAAATAAATGACACATTTCATAGTATCCCATGTAAATGTCAGTAAAATATAGGAAAACATGTTTTGGAAGATTTCTTTTTTTCTGACTAAATATACTTTCCAATTTGACTAACAACTTGGCATCATACATCTGTGAAGCATTAAGTAAATGGCACTTCAGATCATGGCAATTTCAGCAAATGAAAGGTTTTGTATTGTAATTTTTAGGTTTAAAAATGGCATTCAAGTCTTTATAAGTATCAACCTCCAGTTTATAAAGTAACATTTACTGCAATTGAACTATTTTTTTAAATTATATTTTAAATTTAATTCACTTAAAGGAACAGACATACTACTTTCACACTAAAACTCATAGTCTTAAAGTATCCTAGTATGTCTTCTCTTTGAAAATCAGATTTTCAGTTACTTCATGTTTTTTTTGTTTGTTTGTTTTTGTTTGTTTGTTTGTTTTTGAGATGGAATCTCACTGTGTTGCCCAGTCTGGAGTGCGGTGGTGCGATCTCGGCTCACTGCAGCCTCCTTCTGGGTTCAAGTGATTCTCCTTGCCTCAGTCTCCCAAGTAGCTGGGACTACAGATGTGCACCACCACGCCCATCTAATTTTTGTATTTTTAATAGAGACGGGATTTCATTGTGTTGGCCAGGGTGGTCTTGAACTCCTGACCTCAGGTGAGCCACCATACCCGGCCCATGTTTTATTTTTAAGTCAATAATAAACTATAGTAGATTAAAAAATAATATTTTCCCTTCCTATATAAAATAACTGTAGTATAAACAGTATATTGTGTTTAATTTTCTTGTCTTTAGAGTGGAAGGATTTGGTCATTTAAAACTACTTATATATGGTGCCCATAGCTGCTTTATTATGAAACCTTGGTGGGGAAATCTGTTTTATATGACAAAATACTGTGGTTGAGAATGCTTTAATCCATGTGGGTCAGCAAATTCGGAAGCTATTCCTGCACTCGTCAGAGTGTTATACTCTCTTCATTCTTCTCCTTATAACAAATTACCAAGATACAGGAATTGTGGTCCTGCCATATGTATCTTCTTAAGTATTTGATCATAGCCATCCCTGGAATTACTGGTATATTTTAAAATAATGAGTCTGTAACTTTATAGGCTGAGGGTAAGCTGTAGCATGAGCACACTAATGTAATTCACAATTCAGTCTTTTGTTTTTATATGTATATAAGTCAGAGAGTTATTTCTCTTAAAGTCTTTTAAAATCTGATATTAATATTGACACACAAAGCTCATAATTAAATAATTATAATAATTTAAATTATTATAATTTATAATTAAAATGTATAATTGGTAAATTATTTTCCAGTCCTTTACTTTCAACTTTTTATTTTATATTTGGTTTTCTCTTGATTTTCTTTGTAATCAGAGAGGCTCTGTGTATTTTAATTGATTAATTTATATGGATTTAATTACTGATACTGTATATGCTGTCTTATCTTGTGTTTTAAATTTACTGTGCTTTTTAATTTGCTTTTTCTCCTCCTTTTTTATGTTGTATTAGATCGATTGCATTTTCTTCATTTCTTTTTCCTCTGCTAGTTTGTAAGTCCTGTATTCTCTTTGTACTATTTCAGTTGCTATCTTTTTTTGATATACATCCATGACTTAAAGTTTTTAAAATTGGTAAGTATTTGGCTGGGTATGGTGGCTCACGCCTGTAATCCTAGCACTTTGGGAGGCCAAGGCAGGTGGGTCACCAAAGGTCAGGAGTTCGAGACCAGCCTGACCAACATGGTGAAACCCTGTCTCTACTAAAAATACAAAAATACAAAAAAAAAAAAAAAAAAAAAAAAACTAGCCAGGTGTGGTGGTGCACGCCTATAATCCCAGCTACTTGGGAGGCTGAGGCAGGAGAGTCGCTAGAACCTGGGAGGCAGAGGTTGCAGTGAGCCAAGATCGCGCCATTGCACTGTCAGCCTGGGGGACAGGGCGAGACTCCATCTCAAAAAAAAAAAAAGCATTTATAAGTATTTAAACTTTGCTTCTTGGCCTAATGTCATTTTTTCCTACAGCTCTGTACATGCTTAAAACACCCTTTTTTATCTTCAATGGCTTTATTTTGCCCCCATACTTAAATGATTGTTTAGTTGGGTAGGAAATGGTAAGCTGATTGTTACTTGTTAAAACATGATTCCCTTGTCTTTTGGCCCCTTTTGTTGGTAGAAGTTTGCTGTCAGTCTGCTTGTTATGTATTTTTCCTGTGGAAGAAACTAAGAGAATGAAGACATTGACTCCAGGTCCCCCCTTATATGGGAAAACGAGCACACTGGCCAAAGTAGTTGCCCATAAATATGTATAAAGGAAAGGAATAAGGAACTCCTGCTAGGGAAGGTTCCAGGGAAAGCCATGCCCTCTGAAGAAGGCTATTTTGAATTAGGTTGAAATTGCAGAGTAGCTTCTTCTGAGTGGACTAAGCATTCCAGAGGACCCTAAGGAAAGGACTGGGAATGGAAAGACTGTTGGGAAGAGATGGCATAGAAATCACCAAATAGTATGTAGGCATGAGAGAATGGAATATTGCAAGAAACTTAAATTTTATTAGTGTTCATTGACAAGAAAGATAAAAAGTACGTGAGATTAACCTTAAATTTCCATATGAAATTATCATGTAAAGTTGTTTTTTAAGTTCAGCACAGGCTGAAAATCCAGGCAGTATTACAAAGCTAATAATCCTAGGAACTTTTGACCATTGCTTAGGATTCTATTTAAATTGTTAGTCAGTTTCCAGGTTATCCTTTCTCCTGATATGTTGTGAAGAGGGGCGAAGGAGAAGGAACTTATTCTGAGGCCCTTCTCACCTCTTGATGAAAGCAAACTGTCTTAACTAGAGGTATCCGTGCCTCCAACAATACCTTGGAAGCGTCAGGCTGTAAAACCATCCTTCTCCAGGTGACAGGGAAGGAATTAGCTCTCAAGGAATCTCCACCTCTTGGTGGAATGGCAATAACCCAAGTGGTTTTTGGGACTTCTATGCATGTCTTTTGATGAATAGAAAAGTCTGGACCCTACTCTTTTGTTTAAAAAATACTTTATTCATTCATTTATTCATTTCTTCTGGAAATATTTCTTGTGAGTCTGCTAATGCCAGGCAGTATTCTAGGTGCTAGGGATACAGTTGGAGATATATGGTCCTTGTCCCTGCATTCTCAATGGTTACAATCTAGCAAGGAAGCTAATTCTGTTGCTTATGTGGATAGATCCAACTGAATATTAATAATGATCCTTTCCTTCACTTTTAAAATCAAATGTTTAGAGCACAGTTCCAAAATATCTGTTTCTGTCCTAAAGATCTGTCAAGGAGATAAGTGAATAATGTACATCTCATTGATCTTGCCAAATTGCTGCCTGTTAACTTTAACTTCAGAAGTATTCCACAGATGTTAAACAAGTGTCTGTGAGCTATTGCAGCATACTAGTTAGATGGAATGTTGCATGTCAGAAAGTATTTGGAAGATTTGTTACTTTGGGGAGATAGCTTTAAGGAGGATTATCATAATTCTGCCATATTTGACAGCTTTGGGTATATGCTTCGATAGCAGGACTTAATGTTTTCTATGATTTATTTAAAAGAGAACTCTTCTGTATGTGGAATCCTTGAAGATTCTATATAGAAGGATCAAAATATCGTGCTTTGAGTTACTGCTAAGTGTTTTATAGACCTGTGGGGCCAGATTAATCAAAAGAATAATCAGTGGATTATAAAGAAAATCTTATCGATTTCATAAAATCTTCACTATCAGTCTTTCCCTCTAGGTTACTAGTTAAATGAATAATGTCTAATGAAGTACCTATATCAAATTAGACCCTGCTTAGCACTGTGGCAGTGTAGAGATATTTAACTAAAGGTTACATATGTGCTTGGTTCTGTATATGCTTCGTACTGTTACAAATGCAGAGACATAAGGCATGATCTTCTCCCACAAAAATTTGTAATATGGCTTAAGAAATTATAAGCATTTGTGAAAGAATATCTGATGGTATCAGTGTTCAATAAATGGCTAGAGTGGGGAAGTATACCTTTGGCCTGTATGATCAAGATTCATGGGAATGAAGAAGAGTGGTGGGAGAGCATCCCCTGGAAGGAAAAGAGTAGGAGTGAGACACACAGAGAAAAAGACTCAAGGCCAGGTGATGGTTTAATAGGGAAATATCATAAAGCCTGCTTGGAGTCAGTCTCGATGGTTTTGAGAGTCAGGATTAAGAATTTAGACATCTTCATAATCAGAAAAAATGTAACCACAGGCTTAGATTAGACCAGATGTCAGTTTATTTTATTTAACTTTAAATTTGCAACACCTTTGAGCCATTCTAGTAATAGACACTTTTCTTTTTTTTTTTTTTTTGAGACAGAGTTTCGCTTTTGGGCAGTGGCGCCATCTCGGCGCTCTGCAACCTCCACCTTCCGGTTTCAAGCGATTCTCCTGACTCAGCCTCATGAGTAGCTGGGACTACAGGCGCCTGCCACCATGCCCAGCTAATTTTTTGTATTTTTAGTAGAGATGGGGTTTCACCATGTTGGCCAGGATTGTCTCCATCTCTTGACCTCGTGATACCTCCCGTCTCGGCCGCCCAAAGTGCTGGGAATACAGGCGTGAGCTACTGCACCCGGCCTAGACACTTTTTTTAAACGTATTTATTTCAGTAGGTTTTTTGGGGGGAACCGGTGATGTTTAGTTACATGAATCTTTAGTAGCGATTTCTGAGATTTTGGTGCACCCATCACCCGAGCAGTGTGTACGCTGTACCCAATGTGCAGTCTTTTATCCCTCACCTCCCTCCCACCCTTTCCCCTGAGTCCCCAAATACCATTGTATCATTCTTATGCCTATGCGTCCTCATAGCTTAGCTCCCACTTGTGAGAACATACGATGTTTGGGTTGCCATGTGGCGGAGGCAGGGTTAGGCATGTCTGAGCTCAGACTCTTCTTGGGCGGGGCTTGCTGCCGCAGCTGTGGGGGATGAGGGTGTGGCTTCTAGACCAAGGGAGTTATGTTCCCAGGGGCATTATGGCTGCCTCTGTCACCCCACGCAGGTCACCAGGGAAGTGGGGGAAAGCCAGCAGCCACAGGCCTCACCCAGCTCCCATGAAGCCCACAGAGCGAAAGCCCGATCTCACTCCCACCATGCCCCCTGCCTGTAACAGCACCGAGTTTATTTCCAGGCAGCTGGTGAGCAAGGCTGAGAACTTTCCCCAGGCTACTGGCTTCCTAGGTGAGAAAGCAAGCCTATTCACAGTTCCTCTGCGTCCCACAGAGCCTGCAGCAGTGATCCACCTCCTTCAAGGGGTCTGTGGCTCTAGCCTTTCCTGGTATATTCCTGCAGTAGTTCTTGGAGCAAAAGTTGACAATGTGGGTCTCCACATGCTGCTCTATCCATCCAAGTGGGAGCTGCAAGTTAATCCTGCCTCCTATGTGCCATTTTCCTCTGAGACAATAGATGATATTTTTGAAAAGTATTAGCAATAATTTCTGTATGTTTCTTTTTTCATCACAGATTCTTTCTTGCAAGATTTTCTTTCTGTATGAGTAAATTAAGGTTACATCAGACAACATCTTCTGACTGTTGTTGTAACATAAGCTGTAGCCAATGGTAAATCTGACAGTGTGAGAAATATTAAACATTAAATGGTTTAATATACTATGTCATATAGCATAGGTATAAAATAAAAAATCCAGATACGTAAGAGAGTTGTTGAAAACAACCATTGTGTTGCCTTATAACTGAAAGTTAAAACTTGAATTTCTTGGGGCCAGAATATCTAGATATTAATAAAAGCTGGAACACATTGCATTTTATGTGCATTATTTTTTGTGTACAGTTCTGAGTATACATATTTTTCATTTTGTGATAGTAATGTGCAGTATTAAAACACTTTAAAAAATAAAATTTCTACACTTGTTTTTTTTACATGACCAGCCAAAAAAGCTTCCAAATTTCGAGACTGGTTGGACTGCAGCAGTATGGAGATAAAACCCAATGTTGTCGCAATGGAAATCTTAGCATATTTGGCATATGAAACTGTGGCACAGGTAAGAGTTCTAATCTGTCATATCAGGCCACACTGGCTGGTTTTTCCTTATCTCTGCCCATGATCAATTCTTCTTCTGCCTGCTGCTCTACCAGGAATAACAGCCATGAATTCTCTCCTGTGACATTTACATCATTTACTAAAATTTAGTTCAGTTATGTGTATCTGCATCCTCAATTCAGGTGGGTGTTAGGATAAGAAAGACAGTTTCTTGCACCTTTATCCTAATGAGAAATGGAATCCCTGCATACTTTTTCTTGACATTGAACTCTAAGTCCACATCTGCCTTGTTTAGAGTTTATTTTTGAACTCTGAAAAACTCCTTTCTATGTATGTGAGATCTTAAGAGTACTTACCGAATTCTGAGTCTGGAATCTCGCCCTCTAAAAGACTTTCTCAAGATGTGGTCTTTAGACCACAAGCATCAGCATCTCCTTGGTTCTTGTTTAAAATGCAAATTCTGGCCAGGCTCATGCCTGTAATCCCAACACTTTGGGAGGCCGAGGTGGGTAGATCACCTGAGGTCAGGAGTTCAAGACCAGCCGGGCCAACATGGTGAAACCACATCCTGCTAATAATACAAAAAAAAGTTAGCCGGGCATGGTGGTGGGCGCCAATAGTCCCAGCTACTCAGGGAGGCTGCGGCAGGAGAATCATTTGAACCTAGGAGGCGGAGGTTGCAGTGAGCTGAGGTCGTGCCATTGCACTCCAGCCTGGGCAACAAGAGCGAAACTCCATTTCAAAAATAAAATAAAGCAAATTCCTAGACCGTATGCTTAAAACAGACCTACTGAATTAGAATCTCTGGACTTAAAGCCCAGAAATCTGCACTAGTGATTATGAAATAAATTTTGAGAATTACTCTCCTAAAAGGTCAGAATATATCATGACTAGGTCCATTTACCAGTCAATGAAAGTGTGTGCTCATGTCTACAATATAGATTTTTAGGCAAGCAGGATTATCAGTAACATTCACAATGTATTGCTTTTAGGTTTGCCACTTCAGTGACATTCATGATTATTACTAGCTATGTGACTTTATTTCATTCTTCTGGTCTTCTAGTTAGTGGATCTGGCTTTGCTTGTGAGGCAAGACATGGTAACTAAGGCAGGGGACCCCTTCAGCCATGCCATTTCTGCAACCTTCATTCAGTATCACAACTCTGCTGAGGTAAGTACAAAAAAAAAATCTGCCTTTAACACATTTGTGAATTTTGTCACATATCTGGTATTTACATTAGTGTTTCCTTTAAAAAGATTATGCAGGAATGTATAGCCTTCAGTCAAAGAATCTTAATACATTAGACATTCAAATATATTTAATTGAGCACCTACTATGTGCCAGGCCCTGACAGTCCACATAAGACAATGATTTTTTTCACCTGTTTCTTACTTCACTTAGCTTTTCCTAGCCCTTCAATGAAGGGGATGGTTCCGAGGCATTTCTTATTTTTATGGGAGATGAAAAACTGGTTTAGATAATGTTGGAAAAGTCATTTATTTCTTTGTGCCTCAAAAGATGAGTGTTATCATTATTATTCACATAATAATTCGTGGCATTTATTGATAACTTTCCATTTCAATTATTGATTCATCTCTAAACATGATTTAAAGAAATTTGTCTTCATTCATCTTGAGTTTTTAGATTGCCCCTACTATGTGAAAATTATGTTCTTTTCTGATCTGCTTTTGCTATGGGAACTAAAGTTTTCTTGCCAATTTTAAGGCTCTGTATAATAACTGTGCACCACTTTTAGTATATAGAATATCCTCTGTAAACAGCATCTACCTTAAAACCAGAAATGTATTGCAGTGTGTTGAATATATTTGCCAATATTTGACCCTTTTCACTAACAAAAACAGCAGTTTCACATAATTCAATCGAATATCCATAGATAAGACAGCGAGAAGGTTAAGTTCGTATCTATATGGAGAGTTGTGAAGTAAGTTTTGGGTCAAGTTGGTTGAAGTGTATAACCTGAAAATGGTTAAGCTCTCTATATACCTTAATTACACATTTCTACTCCTTGTTAATATCTGTGGTTCAAATCATCTCTCAGGATAGTGGTTCAAATCATCTCTAAGAAGTAGTTGTAATCTTTTTTAGGTCACAGACCCCTTTGAGAATCTGATGAAAACTATAAACCCTTTTCCTAAGCACATTCACAAATTTTGCCTACAGTTTCAGGCTATTTAGAGACATTGTGAAGCCATTCTATGGATCCAAGGAATCTGTGAACCCTATGGGCCCTAGGTTTAAGTTTCTCTGCTCTAGGATACTTAGAAAATATGTTAAGATATATGCCTTTATAGCATCTTATTACAAACAAAAGGACAATTTAACATTTTCTTATGCTGCTTGGAAAATCAAATTGGTTTGGAAACCAAATAGGAATTAAAATGTTTATACCCATTAAAAATCCATTTTTTTCTTAGAAAAGGTCATACATCATTATCAGTCAACATACAAAAGTCCCTAAAGCTTACTTAGTTGATTAATCACTATTTGTTTTCTTTATGTTACAAACCCAAATTATGATGTCAAAGAACACCCTTTAAAATGTCTTTGATGCATGTTCACTTTATGAATATGTGTATAAGTATGCTTTCCATTAACATCAGACAAATTTGTTATAACATTTCTAATTGAGGAAATTTACTGTGAACACAACAAGCCTAGTTTTCTTTTAACATTCAAGTGATTGCTTGCATGCCTAGGAAAACTCTTTATTTCCCCTTTTTTCTTGGTTCTCCAGGGTGGCCAAGCTGCCCTGGGCAACTGCTCAGCAACCACAGCCGCTGTTCCCAGCTACCCAGCAGTTGAGAGGAATATCCTATATGTACTAGATTTCCTGGGCTCTCTGGGAGGTGGGAGCATGAGTGTCAGAGAGCCTTCTGACAAAATATGTTAATATAAGCCTCAAACTTTTTTCTGGCTGGCAGACACCCCGCTCCTCTCCTGTGACTGATACAAGATGAATATTCAGAGACTGAAAGTCTTCCTTCCAGCCCTTTATCACCTGACAAAATCAGCAGGCAACATTAAGGGCCTGTACATCAAATACTATACCAAATTGAGTCCAAAGTGGGGCTCTGGAGACGGAGATGATCTGTGTTCAGGGAGACAGGACATTTTGTAAAACAAATAAGCAAATAATTGAACAAACAAACAGTTTAAGATGGCATATACTAGTTTCCAAATGAGTGACTCAGACAGAAAGTACAGAAGTTTAAAACAAAACAAAACAAAAATCCTCTCGTTGCAGTCAAAGACTTTAGAGAGAAAGCTGAGGGTAAAGGAAAAATAGGACTTTGATAAGGTAGAAGTTAGGATAATACTCTAGGACTCAAAGACAGCATAAGTACCATTTTACAAGGGGAAAAACCCAAAGCTATTTAAAATATTCAAGGATTAAGGTTCATTAAGGAGGAATAGTAGGCATTTGGATTAGAAAATTAAGGCTCAGATTGTGTAGAGTCTTAAACTGCTAGAGTTAAGAAGGAATGGATCGTTGATGGTTTCTTGGCTGAAGGGTGAGGAGTTCAAAAGGGTGTTTTAAGATCCAAGTGGTAGTGCCATGTACAGTGGATTAGAATTGGAAATGCAAGATGTGGGGTTAATACACAGTGCATTTTATTTTAAGGGGTATCATTCTTGAGCACTAACCATATAAGGAACTGGGCTGATTAAGATTGGGTTCTTACTAGATTAGCAAGTTTAATATTAATTCAAGTTAACTTTCTAGATTTTCTAGATTTTCTGTGTTGCCCAGGCTGGAGTGCAGCGGCTGTTCACAGGCATGATCATAGTGCACTGCAGCCTTGATCTCCTGACCTCAAGCCATCTCTCTGCCTCATCCTCCCAAGTAGCTGGGACTACAGGCACACCACTATGCTCAGCTGTTTTTTAAAATACATTATGAAGAATTGCAGGCCAGTAGTGCAGTTGGTATGATTGATAATGAGGAAAATATAGATTAATAATACCATACATTTAAATGATTTTGAGATTTTTATTTGCCTGTGAATTTCTTAGGAGCCAATATTATGATGTGACTGATAAGGAACTTCTTTTAGTATTGGGCATCATCCTATAGAATGGACATTGACACAGTGGAGCGTGTCTAAAGGAGAATAACGGGAGAGGGGGCAGGTGTGTGAAGGAACTGAAAAACATGTCTTGTAATAACTGCTGGGATGAACTTGAGGTGTTTGACCATTAAAGAGAAGAGACTATGAAATATCAGTCTTCAGCTATTTAAAAGTGCTTCTACATAAATAAAGAATGGACTTGCATGAACATATCTGTTTATGCATTCTCATGTTGGTGAATATCTGGACTGTCACCAGTTTGTGAGGTATTATGAATAAACCTGTGAATATTATTGTACAAGTTTGTAAGGATAAATGCTTTCATTTTTCTTAGGTAGTTGGCAGTGAATGAAATTGTTCGGTCATAGAGTTAGGCACGTGTTTGCTTTTTGAAGAAACAGACTTTTTTTCCAAAGAGGTTGTACTATTTTATACTTCCACCAACAGTGTATTAGAGTTTCAGTTGCTCCACAGCTTCATCAACATTTGGCATTGTCATTTTTACTTTTAGCCATTCTAGTGGATATTTTCTGATGACAGTTTGAGTGTGTATTTTTCTGATGACTGATAATGTTGAGCACTTTTTAATGTACTGATTGTCCATTTATGTATCTTACTCTGAGAAGTATCTCTTCAAATCCTTTACCCATTTTTTTTTTTTTTTTTTTTGCAGGCAAAGGGGCTGACTTTTATTACCAGTTTGTAGTTCTTTACATATCTTGTGACAGCAGTCCTTTATCAAACACATATTTTTCACATGTTTTTCTCTCAGTTTGTGGCTTACCTGTTCATTGTCTTAGTGGAGAAATTTTAACTTTCTGATAAAGCCTAATTTATCCAATTTGTTTCTTTTTTTCTTTTTTCTTTTTTTTTTTTTTTTTGACAGTGTTCTGCTTGCATTTATTTATTTTTTTTAATTTTTTAAAATTATACTTTAAATTCTAGGGTACATGTGCACAACCTGCAGGTTTGTTACACATGTATACATGTGTCATGTCAGTGTGCTGCACCTGTTAATTAGTCATTTATTTACATTAGGTATATCTCCTAATGCTCTCTCTCCCCGCTCTCCCCACCTCACGACAGGCCCCCTGGTGTGTGATGTTCCCCACCCTATGTCCAAGTGTTCTCATTGTTCAATTCCCATCTATGAGTGAGAAAATGTGATGTTTGTGATGTTTGGTTTTCTGTCCTTGCGATAGTTTTCTGAGAATGATGGTTTCCAGCTTCATTCATGTCCCTACAAACGACACGAACTCATCCTTTTTTATGGTTGCATAGTATTCCATGGTGTATATATGCCACATTTTCTTAATCCAGTCTGTCATTGGTGGACATTTGGGTTGGTTCCAAGTCTTTGCTATTGTGAATAGTGCCACAATAAACATATGTGTGCATGTATCTTTATAGCATGATTTATAATCCTTTGGGTATATACCTAGTAATGGGATGGCTGGGTCAAATGGTATTTCTAGTTCTAGATCCTTGAGGAATCACTACACTGTCTTCCACAGTGGTTGAACTAGTTTACAGTCCCACCAACAGTGTAAAAGCATTCGTATTTCTCCACATCCTCTCCAGCACCTGTTGTTTCCTGACTTTTTAATGATTGCCATACTAACAATGAGATGGCATCTCATTGTGGTTTTGATTTGTATCTCTCTGATGGCCAGTGATGATGAGCATTTTTTCATGTGCCTGTTGGCTGCATAAATGTCTTCTTTTGAGAAGTGTCTGTTCATATCCTTTGCCCACTTTTTGATGGGTTTGTTTGATTTTTTCTTGTAAATTTGTTTAAGTTCTTTGTAGATTCTGGATATTAGCCCTTTGTCAGATGGGTAGATCGTAAACATTTTCTCCCATTCTGTAGGTTGCCTGTTCACTTTGATGGTAGTTTCTTTTGCTGTGCAGAAGCTCTTTCATTTAATTAGATCCCATTTGTCAGTTTTGGCTTTTGTTGCCATTGCTTTTGGTGTTTTAGTCATGAAGTCCTTACCCATACCTATGTCCTGAATGGTATTGCCTAGGTTTTCTTCTAGGGTTTTTTTGATTTTAGGTCTAACATTTAAGTCTTTAATCCATCTTGAATTAATTTTAGTATAAGGTGTAAGGAAGGGATCCAGTTTCAGTAACCAAAACAGCATGGTACTGGTACCAAAACAGAGATATAGACCAATGGAACAGAACAGAGCCCTGAGAAGTAATACCACATATCTACAACCATCTGATCTTTGACAAACCTGACAAAAACAAGAAATGGGGAAAGGGTTCCCTATTTAATAAATGGTGCTGGGAAAACTGGCTAGCCATATGTAGAAAGCTGAAACTGGATCCCTTCCTTACACAGTTTTTTTCTATTATGTTTATTGTCTGTGTCTTAAGAAACCTTTGGCTACTCCCATGCCATGATGATATTGTCCTGTGTTTTCTTCTAGAAGCTTTATCCCTTTGGTTTTTGTATTTGGTTCTATTAATCTGGTTAAATTAAAATCCATTTATTGTATGAGTTGAGGCCAAATTCAATTTTTTACTTATGGATATCTAGTTATTGCAGAACTATTTGCTGAAAGACTCTCTTTTCTCCCACTGGATTGCTTGAACAATATATCTGTATGGATTTATTTTTGGAGTTTCATTTGTGTTTATTTGATTATAAGTCTTCAAACTCTGTTATTTTTTAAGCTTCATATGGACATGCTGTGTTCTTTGCATTTCTATATAAATTTTAGAATCAACTTGTTAGTTACTACGAAAGAAAGAAAAAGAAAAAAGAAAAGCCTGGTGGGATTTTGAAAGGGATTAGATTGAATGCTTATGTCAGTTTGGGATATGTTTTAGCAATACTAAATATCACAATCTGTGAACATGGATTTTCTGTTTTTTATATTTATGAAATATCTCTTTTTCTTGCTGAAAATACTGTACATTATGAAGTCCATTTATCTGATTGATTTAGCCATTCCAGCCATGTGATTACTGTTTACATAGTATGTTTTTATTTCCACTTTCTTTCAATATATTTGTATGTTTCTGCAGGCATACTTCAGAGATATTGCAGATCCATTTCCACACTGCCATATTGAAGTGAATATTGCAATAAAGCGAGTCACACAAATTTTCTGGTTTCCTGGTGCATATAAAAATTATGTTTACACTATACTGTAGTCTATAAGTCTACAATGGCATTATGACTAAAACATGTACACACCTTAATTTTAAAATACTTTTTTAAATGCTAATTACCATCTGAGTCATTAGCACGTCGTAAATCTTTTTGCTGGTGGAGGGTTTTGCCTCAATGTTAATGGCTACTGATTGATCAGGGTGGTGGTTGCTGAAGGTTGGGGTAGCTGGGGCAATATCTTAAGATAAGACAACAGTGTGAAGTTTGCCACAATGATTGGCTCTTCCTTTCTTGAAAGATTTCTCTGTAGCATGTGATATTGTTTGATAGCATTTACCCATAGCAGTACTTCTTTCATAACTGAAGTCGGTTCTCTCAAACCCTGACACTGCTTTATCAGCTAAGTTTATGGAACTAAGTCTAAGTCTTTTGTAGGAGTTTTTGTGGTTATTTTTTAAAATGTTCACAGCATCTTAACCGATGTAGACATCTTCTCAAGAAACCACTTTCTTGGTTCATCCATAAGCAACAACTCTCACCCATTGAAGTTTTATCATGAGATTGAGCAGTTCAGTCACATCTTCAGGCTCCAGTTTTAGTTCTTCTGCTATTTATGCCACATCTGCAGTTACCTCCTCCACTGAAGTCTTGACCGCTCAAAGCCATTCATGAGAGTTGGAATCAACTTCTTCCAAACTCCTGTAAATGTTGATATTTTGACCTCTTCACATGAATCACAAATGTTCTTAATGGCTTCTAAAATAATGAATCCTTTCCAGAAGATTTTCCTTTACTTTCCTTAGATCCATCAGAGAAATCACCATGTATGGGAGCAATAGTCTTATGAAACATATTTCTTAAGTGATAAAACTTGAAAGTTGAAATTACTCCTTGAATTGTGCTGCAGAATGGATTTTGTTAGCGGTCATGAAGACAATGTTCATCTTTTCATACTTCTCCATCAGAGCTCTTGGGTGACCAGGTACACTGTCAATGAGCAGTAATTATTTTGAAGGGAATCTTTTTCTGAATAGTAGGTCCCAACACTGGGCTTAAAATATTCAGTAAACCATGCTGTAAATGGATGTGCTGTCATCTAGGCTTTGTTGTTCCATTTATAGAGTGTAAGCAGAATAGATTTAGCATAATTCTTCAGGATCCTGATCTTTAGAATGGTACATGAACACTAGCTAAAACTTAAAATCACCAGCTGCATGAACCCCTAACAAGAGAGTCAGCTTTGAAGCTTTGAAGCCAGGCATTGGTTTCTCCTCTCTAGCTATGAATGTCCAGGATGGCATCTTCTTCTAATAGCCATTTCATCTACAATGAAAATCTGTTGTTACATGTAGCCATCTTCATCATTGATCTTAGCTAAACCTTCAGGATAACTTGCTACAGTTTCTACATCATCATTCGCTGCTTCACCTTGCACTTTTGTGTTATAGAGATGGCTTCTTTCCTAAATCTTATGAACCAGTCTCTGGTAGCCTCTAACTTCTCTTTCGTATGTTTCTCATCTCTCTCGGGCTTCACAGAATTAAAGAGTGTTAGTGCCTTGCTCTGGATTAGGCTTTGGCTTAAGGAAGTGTCGTGGCTAGTTTGATCTTCTATGCATCCCACTGAAACGTTCTCCATATCAGCAATAAGGCTGTTTTACCTTCTTATCATTTGTATGTTCAGTAGACCAGCATTTTTTAATTTTCTTCAAGAACTTTGCCTTGGCACTCACAGCTTGGCCATTTGGGGCAAGAGGGCTAGCTTTTATCCTGTCTTGGCTTTCAACATGCCTCCTTCACTAAGCTTAATCATTTGTAGCTTTTGATTTAAAGTGAGAGACATGTAACTCTTCCTTACATCAGAAATACTTAGAGGCCATTGTAGGGTTATTAATTGGCCTAATTTCAGTATCGTTGTGTCTCAGGGAATAGGGAGGCCTGAGGGAAGGGAGAAAGATAGAGGAACAGTTAGTCAGTGGAGTAGTCAGAAGAGATGCATTTTTTAAATTTGCTATCTCATATGAATACAGTTCGTGGCACCCCAAGTAACACTAAAGATCACAGATCACCATAACAGATAAAATAATAATGAAAACATTTGAAATACTGTGAAAAGTACCAAAATATGACACAGAGACGTAAAGTTGGACACATGCTTTTGGAAAAATGGCCCTGACAGATTTGCTTGATTTAGGGTTACCACAAACCTTAAGTTTGCAAAACATGTAACATATTTGAAGCACAATAAAACAAAGTGCAATAAAGTGAGGTATGCCTGTATTGAAAGATAAATGTAATGTATTTAAAGTCATCTCTTATAGTCAGCAAATAATTAGGTCATGCTTCTTTATTCTTCCTTTCTGTCTGTATCTTTTTTTTTCTTTTCTTCTTTTTTTTTTTTTTTTTTTTTTTTTTTGAGACAGAGTCTTGCTTTGTCTTCCAGGCTGGAGTATTGTAGCATGATCATAGCTTATTGCAGCCTGAATCTCCCAGGCTCAAGCAGTCCTCCCACTTCAGCCTCCTGAGTAGCTGGCACTACAGGCATGCACCACTACGCCTAGCTAATTATTGTATTTGTTTTGTAATGACAGGGTTTCACCATGTTGCCCAGGCTATTCTCAAACTCCTGGGCTCAAGCAGTCTACCCACCTCAGCCTCCCACAAGGCTGGGATTATAGGCATGAGCTGCCATGCCCTCCCCCTATCTGTATGTTCATTGTAGTCCATAATTCTGTGATATTTGATGTATTAATTCACGTGCTTGGATATAGGGTAACTTTTCCTATTTGTTTTCTGCGTATTTCCTCTCTTATTGTTTATCTTTTTCTCTTTCCTGTCTTCTTTTGGGTTGTATGTTTTTTTAGAAATTCCTTTGAATTTACTTATTGATTTCTTTATGATATCTTTTTGCATCCTTTTTTCAGTAGTCATGTTAAGGATTACAATGTACATCCTTAAATGTTCAGTGTACTTGAGAGTTATACTACTTAACTCACATAGAATGTAAGACTCTTGTATATATATAGGTCCATGTCCTTTATGCTATAATTGTCATGCATACTACTACATCTATATATATAAGCCATAATACCATAATTTTTGTCTTAGTGTGTTTTAATGAAACTAAGAGAAAAAATAGAGCTTCACTTGATCTTAGCCAAAAGGCTGAGAAGCAATTAAAAAAATAGAGCTTAATGTTTACCATTCCCATTGTTCTTTATTTCTCTTTCATAATTGGAGTTTTCTTGTATCATTTTCTATTCTCCTAAATTTTCTTTAACATTTGTTGTAGTGCAAGTTAGCTAGTGATGGTTGTCTTAGTTTTGATATTTCTGAAAAAGTCTTTACTTTTTCTTCATTCTTGGATGATATTTCATTAGATAGAATTCTGTCTCGAAAGTTTTATTTTTCAGTATTTTAATGATGTCATTCCACTCTTTGTCTGTTGTTTTCAATCATAAGTCAGTAGATTTATGTTATTGTTTCCCTGTATCTAATATGTTGTTTTCTCTGGATGCTTTCGGAGTTATATTTTTACTTCTGATGTTCAGCTGTTTGGCCATGATATCCATAGACATGGTTTTCTTTGTATTTATCCTGCTGAAAATTCACTGAGATTCTTGAATCTTAAATCTCTTGAATCAAAGACAGTGTATGTCTTTAACCAAATTAGGGGACTTTTTGGCAGTTATTTCTTTAGATTTTTTTTCTGCCTTATTCCCTCTCCTTCACTTCTGAAACTCCAAGTACATTGTATTAGTTATTTTGATATTATTCCATAGGTAACTCAGGTGCTTTTTAATTCCTCTTTTAATGTTTTCTCTCTATTCTTCAGATTGGAGCAATTCTATTGAACTTTATCTTCTATACATTTCTTTCTGTCAGCTCCAATCTAGTGTGACACCCATCTAGTAATATTTTATTTCTGATATTTTATTTTAGACTTCTAGAATTTCTATTTGATTTTTTATAGTTTCCATTTATCTATCATTATTTTTTATTTGTCCATTTGTTACAAATGTATTTTATTTTGTGCTTTTGAGCATGGTTAGAATTGCTGTTTTAAAATTCTTGGTTGCAAAATTAAATATGTGAATTTTCTTGTTCTCCATTGAATATGAGTCACGCTTTCTTGTGTTTTTGCATGTCTGGTAATTTTGAAATGTATAGTGGACATTGTGAGTCATATACATCATAGGCATTTTGGGATTCTGTTATATTCCTGTGAACATATTGTTATTATTGGTGGTGGTGGTAGTGGTGTTGGTATATGTGTTCAGCAGGGAAGTTACTTTTCTAGACTCACCTGTAAACTTTGAACTCCTCTTCAGTGGCAGCAACTAGAATGTCTTTTCATTTCTTTTTGCTTTAGTGGGATTGCATGCATTTCATACCATACAGGAAGAACTTAGAGGTTAGTAAAAGATTTGAGGAAAGCCATACATGATGGCACTTGTTATTTCAGCTACTCAGAAGGCTGAGATAGGAAGATCACTTTAGCCTGGGAGTTTGAGACTAGCCTGGGCATAGTGAGACTCCATCAGTCCCCATTCACAAAAAAAGATTTGGGTAAAATTTGTACACTCAATTTGGGGCTCCCCCTCTTTCTGTTCTATCCCTTTGGGGATTTCCTTTCTCATTCTGCACCTACTTTGATTGCCCGAACTCTGGCATCTCATTTATCAAGGATCTAAGATTGTATGTTAGCCACTCCTCTACCCACTGGATCCTGCCCTTAGACTAAAACTGTAAAGACAGGAAATTCACCCACTGACATTCCCTTCTAAAAGTACATACTACCGTTTACAGTTTCAGTCTGGTTTTGATCAGTCTTCAGTGCTTTCATATACTTGGGTTTTTTTTTAATTACCTATTCAAAGCTTGTAAGAATTTCAGCTATTGTACTCTGCAGCTCATTCAGTAACTAAAACTGTGGTAACAAAATGTTACCTACAAGACCTCTTCAGTTAATTTGATTCACAAAGTATGTGAGAATGAGCTGTAATTAACCTAGTGATATGTATACATAAATTAATTTTTTATAAGTTTTTAGAAATTCTTGACATTTTTCTCTGTATATTTAAACATTTATCCCCCGATCCTGCTGAAAACTGTTAAATTGGAGTTATTTTACAACAAAGTTTTCCTGAGGAAAGTATTATCCCAGTCTATGTCTGTATTCTCTTGAATTTGAAATTAGTGGCATCAGAATTAATAATGTTCCACTTCAAAGGCTTTAATTATTTTTCTACTCATTTATACACTTCTTTCTATTTTCTGACTTTTGCCGTATTTTGAGTTTTACTCACTGGAAACTTCAGCTGTGATGCTATAATGGTTCAAGTAATCCTGCATATAATAATAAAATTTCTACCCTCACTATGTGTATTACAAGCCAAGAGATTTGATGTATAGTTTTATCTGTAATACATAGTTATATCTGTAATACTGTTGTTGTAGCATTGGACATGTCCCATATTTTCACTCTTTCATCTATAAAATTGTGTAGGAGTCAGAAACATTTAGAATAGGCCATTCTTATGTCCCATCCAGAGATAATAATGTATGAATCCTTGAATTTAGTAAACCTCTATTATTTTTTCCTTAAACACCTTTCTGGTTTTAATTAAAGAAAAGCTTTTTTAGTCACCTATAAGGAAAACCTCATCAGACTAACAGCAGACTTCTCAGCAAAACCTTACAGGCAGGCTAGGAAATAATGGGATGGCATTTTCAAAGTACTGAAAGAAGAAAAAACTGTCAGCCAAGAATTTTGTATACAGTAAGATTAAGCTTCATAAATGAAGGAGAAATAGCTTTTCCCAGTTAAGCAAACACTGAGGGACTTCATCACACTAGTCTGACCTTACACAAAATGCTCAAAGGAGTCCTAAACATGGAAACAAAAGGTTAATATTCACCATCATACAAAGACACAAAAGTATAATTCACAGGCCTTATAAAATATCACACAAGAAGGAAGAGAAACAAATCAAATGGCAATTTGTCAGAATACCACGAAATAACAAAGACAAAAAGAAACAAAGAATTTGTCAAAGAACTAGAAAATAATTAACAATATCACAGGAGCAAAACCTCACATATCAATATTAACCTTGACATAAACAGATTAAATGCTCTACTTAAAAAATATAGATTGGCAGAATGGATAGAAAAAAAAAAGATTTAACTGTATGTTGCTTACAAAAATTCACTTTGCCTGTAAAGACATATATGGACTGAAAGTGAAATGGAGGAAAAAGATATTTCGTGCAGATAGAAAGCAAAATTGAACAGCAGTGGTTATACTTAGATAACACAGAGTTTATATCAAAAACAGAAAAAAAGACAAAGAAGGTCATTACATAATAATAAGGGAATCAATTTAGCAAGAGGCTAAAACAATTCTAAGTATATATGCACCCAACACTGGAAGGCTCCGATTCAAGAAACAAATATTACTAGACTTAAACAAATATAGACATATTACTAGACCTAAAGAGATAGACAGCAATACAGTAATAATGGGCAACTTCAACACCCCACTGACAGCATTAGTCAGATGGTTGAAACAGAAAGTCAGCAAAGACATATTGGACTTAAATTGGACTTTAGACCAAACGGACTTCAACAATCATTTACAGAACATTCTACCCAACAACTACAGAATATGCATTCTTCTTATCAGCACATGGAACATTCACCAAGATGGATATCACATGTTAGGCCACTAAACAAGTCTTAAGAGATTTTTAAAATCAAGTATCTTCTCAGACCACAGTGGAATAAATCTGTAACCAGTAACAAGAAGAACTTCAGAAAGCATAAAAATACATGGAAATTAAACAACAGGCTCTGGAATTATCATGGGATTAGTGAAGAAATTAAGACACATTAAAAGATTTTTTAAAACAAATGAAAGTGGAAATACAACACACTGAAACCTGTGGTATACAGCAGAAGCAGTGCTACAGGGAAGTTTGTAGCATTAAATGCCTTTATATCAAAAAAGCAGAAAGATCCCAAATTGATGACCTATCATTCTGTCTCAAGGAATTAGAAAGCAAGAAAATACCAAACCCAGAATTATCAGAAGAAAAGAAATAACAAAGACCTGAGCATAACTAAATAAAAATAAAGACAAAAAATACAAAAGATTAAGGAAATTAAAAGTTGGTTCTTCAAAAAGATAAACAAAATTGGTAAATTGCTAGCAAGATTAACCAGGAAGAGAGAGGATCCAAATAAAACCAGAAATGAACAAGGAGATATTACAACTGATACCACAAACATACAAAAGATTGTCACAGACTATTATGAGCAACTATACACTCACAAACTAGAAAACCTAGAAGAAATGGATAAATTCCTAGAAACATACAACCTCCCAATATTGAACCCAGAAGAAACAGAAATCCTGAATAGACCAATAACAAGTAGCAAGACTGAATCAGTAATTTAAAAATCTCCCAACAAAAAAGAGCTCAGGACCAGATGGATTCACAGCCAAATGTGTACAAAGAAGAGCTAATACCAGTCCTCCTGAACCTGCCCCAAAAAATTAAGGAGTAGGGAATTCTTCATAAATAATTATATGAGGTCATTACCATCCTGACACCAAAACCAAGCAAGGACACAACAAAAACAGAAAACTACAGACCATTATCCCTAATGAACACAGACTCCAAAATCCTCAACACTAACAAACCAAATCTACTAGCATATCAAAAAGATAATTACCATGATCAAGTGAGTTTTATACCAGGGATGCAAGGATGGTTCAACCTACCCAAATCGATAAATATAATACATTACATAAACAGAATGAAAGACAAAAATCATGATTATCTCAATAGGTACAAAAAAGCACTTGATACAATTCAGCATCCCTGCATTATAAAAACCCTCAACAAACTAGGCATAAAAGGAATATACCTCACAATAATAAAGGCCATATACTACAAACCCACAGCCAACATCTTAATGAAGTGGAAAAAGTTGAAAGCATTACCTCAAAGAACTGTAACAAGACAATGATGCCCACTTTAACCCCTCCTATTCAACATGGTACTGGAAGTCCTAACCAGAACAATAAAGCAGGAGACAGAAATAATAGTTATCCAAATTGGAAAAGAGGAAGTAAAATTACTCCTGTTTGCTGATTATATGATCTTATGTGTAGAAAAACCTAAAGATTCCACCAAAAGACTTTCAGATTTGATAAATGAATTTTAGTTTGAATATGCAAAATCATTGTACAAAAATCAGTAGTGTTTATGTTCACCGATAATCTAGCTGAGAAAGAAATCAAGAAGGCAATCCCATTTAAAGTACTATAAATAAAATAACAAAATATCTAGTAATATTTAACCAACAAAATGAAAGATCTCTACAAAGAAAACTACAAACCAGCAATGAAAGTAATTGTAGAGGATACTGACAAATGGAAAACCATCCCATGCTTATGGATCAGAAGAATTAATATCATTAAAATGATTATACTGCCCAAAGCATTGTACAGATCCAGTGTAATCTCTATCAGAATACCAACCCCATCTTTTACAGAATTAGGAAAAAAAATCCTAAAATTCATATAGAACGAAAAAAGTGCTCAAATAGGCAAAACAATCTTAAGCAAAAACAACAAAGCTGAAGACATTACATTTCCTGACTTCAGATTATACTAGGAGGCCATAATAACAAAATAGCATGGAACTGATGTAAAAATAGACACATAGATCAATGGAGGAGAGTAGGCAACCCAGAAATAAAACCGTATTTTACAGCTAACTAAATTTTGCCTAAGTTAACGAAAACATACACTGGGGAAAGGACACCCTCTTCAGAAAAAGGAGCTGGGAAATTGGATCAGCATATGCAGAAGAATGAAACTGGTCCCCTATCTCTTACCATATACAAAAATCAACTCGAGATGGAATAAAGACTTAAAGGTAAGACCTGAAACTATAAAAAAATACTCAACATAAACCTGGGGAAAACTCTTCTGGACATTGGTCTAGGTGAAGAATTCATGACTAAGACCTCAAAAGCACAGGTTAAAAAAAGAAAAACAGACAACGGGACTTAAACTAAAAAGCTACTACTGTGTGGTAAAAGAAATAAGATAGTGATAGGAGGCTGAGGCAGGAGAATCGCCTGAACCCAGGAGGCAGACGTTGCAGTAAGCTGAGATTACACCACTGCACTCCAGCCTGGGCTACAGAGTGAGACTCCGCCTCAAAAAAAAAAAAAAAAAAGATAGTGAGCAAAGAACCTGCAGAATGGGAGAAAACATTTGCAAATTATGTATCCAACAGGGGACTAACAGCCAGAATTTATAAGGAACTCAAACAGCTAAGCAGCAACAATAACAAAAAGAAACACCAAGTAATCCCGTTAAAAACTAGTCAAAGGACATGAATAGGCATTTTTTAAAATAAGACATACCGATGGCCAACATACATATAAAGAAATGCTCAGCATCGCTAATCATCAGAGAAATGCACATTAAAACCACAATGAGCTATTTTACACCAATCAGAATGGCTATTATTAAAGAGAAAATAACATGGTGAGGATATGGAGAAAAGAGAACTCATGTACACTGTTGTTGGGAGTGTAAATTTGTACAACTTCTATTGAAAACAGTATGGAATTTTTGTTGTTGTTGTTTTGTTTTTGAGATGATGTCTCGCTCTGTTACCCAGGCTGGAGTGCAGTGGCGTGATCTCGGCTCACTGCAACCTCCACCTCCCAGGTTCAAGCGATTCCCTTGCCTCAGTCTCCTGAGTAGCTGGGATTACAGGCAAGCGCCACCACACCTGGCTAATTTTAATATTTTTAGTAGAGACGGGATTTCACCACATTGGCCAGGCTGGTCTCAAACACTTGACCTCTCATGATCCACCCGCCTCGGCCTCCCAAAGTGCTGGGATTACAGGCATGAGCCACTGCGCTCGGCCAGTATAGCTATTTCTGAACTGAAGATAGAACTATCATTCAATCCAGCAATCTCATTGCCAGGTATCTAGTCAAAGGAAAAGAAATCATTACATCAAAAAGATACCTCCTCTCATATGTTTATTTGCACCCCTATTTACTTTAGCAAAGATGCAGTCAACCTAAGTTTCCATCAACAGATGAATAGGTAAAGAGAATGTGGCATGTATACACAATGAAGTAATATTCAGAAATGGAAAAGAATGGGTCAGGTGCAGTGGCTCATGCCTGTAATTCCAGAACTTTGGGAAGCTGAGGCAGGTGGATCACCTGAGGTCAGGAATTTGATACCATCCTGGCTAACGTGGCAAAACCCTGACTCTACTGATATAAAAATAGACACATAGTTCAATGGAGGAGAGTAGGTAACCCAGAAATAAAACCTTATTTTACAGCCAACTGTAAATTATGGGCCATTAGCCAGGCGCAGTGGGTGTGCCTGTAGTCCCAGCTATTTGGGTGACTTAAGCATGACAGAGGTTGCAATGAGTCGAGATCGCACCACTGTACTCCAGCCTGGGGGACAGAGCAAGATCTGTCTCAAAAAAGAAATAAGGAATGAATAATACTTTTTACGACAACATGGATGGAACTAGAGGCAATTATCTTACGTGAAACAGCCCAGAAACAAAGTCAAAATTGCATGTTCTTACTTATAAGTGAGAGCTAAATAATGTGTACACACAGAGGTAGAGTGTGGAGTGATAGACAATGGAGATTTGGAACGTTGGGAGTAAGTGGGGTAGATGATGAGAAATTACTTAATGGGTAACTATGTTACTCAGGAAATAGATATCCTAAAAGCTCTAACTTTACCACTCTGTATTCTGTGCATGTAACTTAATCACACTTGTACTGTACACATTTATACAAATAAAAGAAAAGCTTTTTCTAGTTATGTAAGAACTACATTTTAACAGTTACCATCTCAAACTTTTAAATGAGAAAATTACATATGTCGTACACTATATCCTTTGGCCAATGAATGGCCCACCTTCATGTGAAAAAAATTCTCCATAAGGATGAAATTTTGGAGGAGCTATATGTATAAGAGGAGAAAGATGATACTTCCTTGGCCAGATCACATCAACTTTTGTGGTCCGCAAAATGTGAATAATAGTAGGACTAACCTTTTAGTTGCTCTAGTCTGAGGTGAGTGTTACTTCTCTATAATTATTGAAGATTTTACATTTAGCAAAAGATCTAGTTTACCATTATAGATGTGGAAAGAATAAGATGCAATTGAATGAAATTCTAGATCCTTCTTAAACACTGACTCTGGTAAGGGGAAGGCTGAGAAAGGATAGGACACTTACCCTGCCAAGAACTTTTAAGTTGGGAGGAAAAGGCTCAGTGAGAGATCCAGGGGCAACCTAAGTTTCAGTATAACTTCCTGTACCACAGTTGAGAGTTTAAACTGCTAAGAGATTTTGTTCATTGTAAACCAGCAAAGAAAAACAGAGAGACAATAGTCAAATCCAGAAAAGATGTAGAACTCCGTATGCTATTTCAACTTCTGATACCCAGCATCAGTTTCTAGTTGAAGAGCTATTAATACAAAAATGGAAAGATACAAGAATAGAGTGTGAATGCAGCCAAGAGGAAGAGGACCTGACATATGGAGAATTTTTCCAAACAGCTAGTGCTTTTCTTAAAGAAATACAGAGTTTAGTTCCCAGAGAGATTTCTGCAAACACTTTATAAACAGGACTCAGTATTTTGTCAAATATTTGTGTTTAGTTTTTGAAAATTTAAAGAATATCCTAAAATTTGGGCCTAATCAGGATGTTAAAGATGAATTGATGTATAATGCTCTTCACATGTGTTTATAGCTGATATAAGATTATTAATAACAAATATGTACATTTTATGTTAATTCTTCTGAAACAGTTTTGAAGAATATTATGCTAGAACCACTGCTATATTAAAAATTCTAAACTTGGGATACATTTTTAATTCAAACAGATTATTAGCACCTTGATAAAGGACTAGATGTTGACAGACGAAGAGAATGTGAAGATATTTGTTGAAGTGGAAAAAAAAAACTGGGATTATAACATTTAAAGGCTTGCTTCCAGAGAACTCAATGAGCAGATCAAGAAAGTATAAAAGTGCACCTAGTAGCTTCATTATGCTAATGTTAACAGTTGCTGAATTATGGCAGATAAACCTGAAATTGGCAAAATGGAAACTCTAATGACATTTTTCACAAAATTCAATGTTTTTACTTTAATATAAGTTAATGTCACCTTTTGGCAAAAATAGCATGATTCAACCAGGCTGGCTTATGTGTCTCTATATCTTACAAATGGCAGTCACAAAGTTTTTCTAACTTACACTCCTGCCTTAGTCCATTTGGGCTGCTATAACAAAATCCTGTAAACTGGTTGGCTTATAAACAGTAGGAATGTATTTCTTACAGTTCTGGAGGCTAGGAAGTCCAAGATCAAGACATTGGCAAATTCAGTGTTTTGTGAAGGCCCACTTCCTTGTTCATAGGCAGTCATCTGTTCACCCAAACCTCACATGGCAGAAGGGGTGAGTGGTCTTTCCCTGGTCTCTTTTATAAGGGGACTAATTCCATTCATGAGAGCTCCACCCTCATGGATAAATCAATTCTCAGAGGCTTCTTATCTTAATACCATCACTTTGTGGGCTTGGATTTCAACGTACAAATTTTAGGGGAACACAAAGACTTACCATAATAAACCTCCTATTTCAGTTTTTGATCAGTGTTTCATATAATATCTTAGAGATAACTCCATAGGAGTTTGTAGGGAACTGCCTCATTCTTTCCAGTGGTTGCTTTGGTTTCTGTTTCTTTGAATGGATGTATCATAATTTATTTAACCAATCCCTCATTGATGAACATTTAGTACTACAGTAAGTATCCTTATGTATATATATTATTTTGCACCTGTGCAATATATCTGTAGGATAAATTCTTACAGGTGAGTGTGCTGAGTCAAAGAGGTTGTTCTTTTTCATTTTGATAACATTTTGCCAAATTGCTATCCATAGAGGTTGCTATCTATAGAGTTATATTCCCTACAAAGAATTATGAGTGTAAAAAATGTATTAATTATCAAAAAAGTATAGTAATGATCAGAAAAACAAATAATATTAATTGTGTGGCTACAAATGACTTCTAGACCCCAGTTATAGTAATATGCAAGTTGATTCTTTAATGTTGATGACCTGCCATCTGCTACCCACTATACTTTGAAGAGTTCCCATTTTTAACACTTAATTTGAATAACCTAATACTATTACTAGCTAACATTACCCAGGAGGCTGAGTCAGGAGGATCACTTGAGCCCAGCAGTTCAAGACCACCCTGGACATCATAGCAAGACCATATCTATAAAGAAATTAATCTTTTTTTTTTAGTAGCCAGATGTGGTGACACTTGCGTTTAGTGTCAGCTACTTCAGAGGCTAAGGCCAGAGATCACTTGAGCCCAGGAGTTTGAGGCTTCAGTGAGCTGTGATCACACCACTGCACTCCAGCCTAGGTGACAAAATGAAACATCATCTCTTTATAAAAATAAAACAATTTCCTAGCATGTGTCAGGCATTGTTCTAAGTGGTTTATGTATTTCAACTTATTTAATTTTCACAACAGTCCTACAAGCAATTATAATTGTTTTCCCAATTTACAAGTGAGGAAACTGAGACCTGAGATATTATGTATCTTGGCAGAGCTGATACCTAATCAGCTCTGATACATTATTCTGAAATTATATGTATCCAGCTCATAATAGGGCTAGGGTTTAGCCCTGTAAGTTATTTTGAAAAATCGTGCTGAACACACGTATACACATCTATAATTTCTTAAGTTTGTATTCACACTCTCATCGCGAATAATCCTTATCTTTCTTGTATTTTTTTGTGCTTGCAAACCTGCCTTTTACAGATGTGGCAAATTAAAACAGAAAGTTGTTGGTTTCATTTTTGTTTTGTCCTGAGATACCTAGAAAATTAGAAACCAAGTTGAAATGGTCTTATGACAATCCCAGGTATGATAAATAAATGTATAGCAATTTAACGTTTTTCATTTTAAGTTGATGACCCTCAAGTTATTTCAGAAATGTGCCAAAGAAGCTCCTAAGAAACATTTATAATAGTAAATGTTAACATGTTTTAAAAAAAAAAAAAAAAAAAAAAAAACTTCCTGTGGTTCTTTCAGTAAGCTTTCATGACACTTTTTATCTGCAGGCAAGTGGCTGTATTCTCCTGTTTCTTGACATGCAGACTTAGGTGAAATATTGTGGGCATAAAAATTGCATTTGGTAGGTCTGCTTGGAAGGGGTCATGTAAAAGTCATCTTTGATTTGTTAATGGAATTCTTTTTTAGATGTAGTATATGGCAGTAGTGATGTGCATCCTAAGGGAAAAACCGGTCTCTTTTGTAAAGGTTTATTTTCATATATATACACTGTAGTTCTGTTGTGTGTTTTTGATTTAGTAACAATTTATGTGTTTTTCTGTCGCAGAGCACTGCAGTCTGTGGTGTTGAGGCTCACAGCGATGCCATCCAGCCCTGCCACATCAGAGAGGCCATTCGACGCTACAGCCACAAGATTGGCCCGCTTTCCCCATTCACAGTACGTAATAACAGAGTTATAAAAAGTTATATTTATAATATGAAAGAATTTTGATTTTCAAGTGGTCAAATGAAGAAGCACTGGAATTGTTGAAAGCAATTTGTGGTGACTGTAATTTTGTTGTATAAAAGTGGCATAATTCTCTTGGGAAATGAAAGTCATTTTCATCTCTTTTTGGAAGGACACTTTTTTCTACAAAATATTATTTTCTTTCAATTACAAATTAAGTTTTTTTGTTGGGGTTTATAGTTTCTATTTTTCAAAGCTTAAGTTTATAAAACGTTATTCTGAAATTATATGTATCCAAATATTGCTAGTAGCACTTTATATTTTAAAATTGGTTAGATTGGCATTACCACTTCTATCAGATATCCTTCTCCTAAACATGCTTTTAGTTGGAAGAAGAAGAGATATTTCTTTACTGGCTTTGAAGTAAGCTGAAATGCAGACAGCCTTTTACATCTTCAAATGATTTGCAAACTTATAATCAGGGTTTTGTGTTGTTTTAATGGGGAATTGAAGACCTGATATTTCAGCAGCCTAAAGAAAGTGTGTGCAGATGTGTGTGTTTTAATTAAATGCTCATCTTATGGCCCTTTAAAAAAAAAAATCTTACTTGCGTTAAGAGGAATTTCTTCAAGTCCTACTCTATAAGGAACTAGTTCAACAGAAAGTAGAGTTTGATATACATAACTGAGGAATAGTCAGATTTACTTTTCTGGTATTCTGTTTTAACAAGCTAATGAAAATACATATGTATAACATTATATATAAACAAATGAAAAAATAAATAATAAGTGTTACATAGTATACATTTTTACCTAAGAGTAGATTTTACTATTCATAAAAGTCATGATTTTGTCTATATTATCTTTTTTCCTTATGTTTAAATAGAATGCTTTCTTTCCATTCTTTATTTTTATTAGTTTTTGTTAATTATATAGATAGATTCTCTGTGTAACAGGAAGAACATGCTTTATAAGTGTCTCCAGAAGCTCTCTGTAATGGTGATGCTTTGCACTTTTAATATTTGAAGTTCATCTTGCATAAGAACATGATTTTAATATTGCTGATTAAACCAATATATCCTTTTGCATGAATGTTTTTAGAGTCTTATAACTGAAAAGAAATAATTAAATCAAGTTTCTTTTACATGATAGGTGAAGCTGTTTTAAATGACAGGCCAAAAGGAAGATCAATATGAAAAATTATGAATGAGAAAAATAAGAGATAATTGGAAGTAAGAATTTAAAAACCAACTGAAATTGAAAAAAAAAACAATTTATAATGAAAGATTAAAAATATCAAATCCATCAATAACAGTCAAATAATGACGAATAGGTTGAGACAATGGAGGGGAAAAAGAGGAAAAAAGAGGCAGTGTTTGGTA
Organism: Piliocolobus tephrosceles; assembly: GCF_002776525.5. NCBI lineage: Eukaryota > Metazoa > Chordata > Mammalia > Primates > Cercopithecidae > Piliocolobus > Piliocolobus tephrosceles. The sequence goes on from NC_045438.1 coordinate 123,911,865, forward strand.
ATAATCTAGAAGCAATTAAAAGATAGCAAAGGGAAACATGATTTTTGAGAAATAACCTAAAATGGTAACTAAAAGTAATGAATAAAATTACGTAATAAAGGAAAATGTATCCAATACAAAAAGAAAACCTCCTAATCATGAAGCCTGCATTATTTCCTCAAAAAGAAGTGGCAGCTGCTTCATTCTTCAAAGTTTTTGTTTTTCAAATAGACTGGACAGATCACTTGAGAGCCATCTTGGTTGATGACATTATTTACATACATGTGTATATGTATATCTTTTCCCCCATGTCCAACCTGGTACTTATGTATTACTACTTTTACAATCTAAAACTGTAGTATTAGTGTATGATAAAAATGTACTTTAAGCTAGGTTCAGATATTGCCTAAGCTAACTTTGATCTAATAAACATAAAGAATGGGCTTTTTAAAACTGATGACACAATTTTAAAATGCTTAATTTAAATACATCTGGAAAATAAATGAGCCATGACCTGGAAGATTCAGTTAGCCACTAGTAGAGCAATCAAACAAAATGAACAGCAATTGGTAACAAACTCCACCCCAGAGGGGCATCCAAGGTGTTATTATTCCCCGGAAGGGTACCGCCACCTGGAAAGGTCTGCTCCATTATCTTCAGCTATGAGAATTTGCCCATACTACAGAGTGAATATGCCTGCACTTTTTTTTTTTTTTTTTTTTTTTTTAGACAGAGTCTTGCTCTGTTGCCCATTTTGGAGTGTGGTGGTGCAATCTCAGCTCACTGCAACTTCCGTCTCCCAGGTTCAAGCAGTTCTCCCTGCCTCAGTCTCCTGAGTAGCTGTGATTACAGGTGCCCGCCACCATGCCCAGCTACTTTTTGTAATTTTTAGTAGAATTTCACCATGTTGGCCAGGCTGGCCTTGAACTCCTGACCTCAGGTGATCCACCCACCTCGGCCTCCCAAAGTGCTGGGATTACAGGCATGAGCCACTGTGCCCAGGCTGCTTACGCTATTTTATACCATGAATTGTATGACCAGGGTGACACAGTTTCACAGTATATAATACATAAATCTTCCTTTTAAAGTTAAAAATTATCTCTTTAAAATGGGATAGATTTGTAGACTGCGTGTGTCAATAATGCAGCCACCCTGTCTTGGCTCCCACATACCTCAAGCTGCTAAAAAAAGGAGCTCGTGGTAGAAACTTACCATGATTGGGGATGCTGATGTTCAGTTCCCTAAGGTCCACTCTGAGGACCTGACATGGTACTTTAAGCTGCAGTGGGGACACTTTGCCACCTAGGCTTTGAGCTGCAGCTCCTAACAAGAGAAAAAGTATGTGGGCTGCTTCCATAGTAATCATAGATTGACACCTATATTTTCATATAGAAAGGCTGAACTGACTTGCCTCCAATGTAAAATGTACTTCGTAAATTAAAATGCCAATGAACAACTAATTTATATTTATGAAGCATAGAGATTTTGTCTTCATAGCATGTCATCCTGAATCTAGAGTTTTTGGTATATATTTAAATGAAACATCTGGTTTAGAATACCCATAACAATGTATATATATCCAGTTTCCAATAATTTGATATTGTTAATAGTTTACATGAAAACAATTCAGATAGTATATTTTAAAATCTCCTTTTAGCGAGTCATCTTTCTGTCTACTATATGACTCTGAAATAATTTTATACCAAATGACATGATCAACTTCAGAATATAATTCATTGTATGAAGAATTGTAAGTGAATATTTCACCTTAGGAATTATTTAAAATGATAAAGGAATACTTAAAGCCACATTAGCTTTAGGTATAAAGAGAAGAATACAAACAATGCTTTGAATTGTAGTAGCTCCTAGAGTAGGAAGTATACAGGGAGAATGGCATAAACATCAGTCACCTGCCACACACATGTGAACACCACATTCACGAGTGCTGTGGAGACACATGCCATCCATCCCCACTCAGCAGTTAACGACAGTACTCTCTTTGGCATATTGATTTTCATTGGTGATTTGTTTCCTTTCCGTATTCTCATTTATTCTCAATTCTACACAGAAGATAAGAGAAGGTCTTACCTTCTTAAGTAATTTTCCTAAGTCAAGCTATTTATTAGATTAAATTAAATTAAACCAGAGATAAGATTCAGGTCTTCTAACACCTAGCTTCAAACACTTTCTCCCGAAATACACACTTTTGCAACTGTCCCCACCATACCTCACTTTCTGTATACACACTCTAAAGAACCTTTAGAGAAACTAATTTTACTTTTTTGCTTCTTGTTTATCTTTCTTAATTCTAAAAATCACTTCAGATTCTCTGATCTGCAGTATTCTAGAGTGCTTTTGCAACCTAGCATGTCCTGAGTGATTTTGATGTTTGCCATCTTATATTGCGTTTTTATTCATAGTAGTTGATAATATGTGAAGTTATATTGTGTAGTGATTAAGAACTTTGATCCTGGAGCTAAATGACCAGGGTCCAAATCCCAGCCCTGCCACCTACAAGCTAAGTAGCCTTACACAGGTTTCTTCACCACTTTATGGCTGTTTCCTCATCTCTAAAGTAAGGATATTAGATTATACTTCATGATAGGATTTAAGAAGTACTAAGTACTGTGAACTTAATTAACATGTAGTAAGCTCTTAATAAATTATATTAGTAATAGTGGAAGTAGTAGTAGCTATTATCTCTTTTTTAAAAGAGATAATACAAAGTAAGCGGAAACCATCCCACTCAATCACACTCAAATGTGTGTGCACAGTACACACAGAGGGTATCTGGCTTTACTCTATAAGCCCGGAAAAAACTAAAAATTTAAATAATAATGTGGTTTGTTTATGGACTAATAGTTTATACCATTAAAATTGAAATACTATTTAAAGGTTATTGTTCCTGAAAATAAATGTTCATTTTTACTTTTTGTATTAATAACAGTTAAAGAGCATGAATTTTTTAAATCACTGATCATCATAAATAAGTCTTAGCAACTGAGTGTACATACTTACCACCCAATTTTTTGCATACCAGCTAGATTTTGCATACTAGCTCTGTGGAACAGAAATCTAAAGAACAAATGGGTGACCTCATTTATGAAGTTTCTTCAATTTCAGTGTTTGTGATTTTACATATTTTTATAAGTTATTGAAAAGGTTTTCAGAAATTGATGATCATATGTCAAAGTTGATACATTTTTTAATTACTGGGCTTATTTTTCTCAACTTTTAAAGTTTCTTCAGTTTACTCATTATGAAAGAAATGCTACTATGTTAGAAAATTATGAAACTATAGAAAAATAAAGAATAGAATAAAACTTATGTCCTAGCGATAACTACTGTCAATATATTACTACCTTTTCATCCTGCCCCTTTTCTTTGTATATTCATATTAATAATTTAGCAAAATTGAGATTATTCTAATATTGTTACTCATTTTATAGTATATTATGTAGTCCTTAAAAACATGATTTGTAATAGCTTCATAGTACACCTTATACATCTAACTGTACCTTTATTCACTTAACCATTCCATTTTGTTCTGTATTTAGGTTATAAATAGTGATAGTGGATATTCTTGTATGTAAACATTTACCCATCTATCTGGTTGTTTCCTCATGATAGATTACTAGAAGTGAAATTCCTGCATCAAAGAATCGGTCCTTTTAAGTTTCCTGATAATCTTGCCAAAATAATTCTTAGAAAACATGAGTGACTTCATAATTGTATAAGTGGTATATGAGAGTATAAACTCAAATCAGCATTGAATATTATCAGTTTTATTTTTGTCGTTTTCCAGGCAAAAATAAAGTAGCAATTATAGCAGCTAATATTTATTGAGCACCTCATGCATCATGGACTGCACTGTACTAACTCACACAGGCCTCACGACACCTTAACAAATAGAAACTATTGTTATTTTATGAATGAGAAAACTTAACAGACTGTAACTAGCCTTCCCAAGTTCACATACAGCTAGTGAGTGATAGTATACTTTTGTTTTAATTTGTATTTGATAACTAATGATATTGAACATTTTTATATATTTGCTAATAATTTGTATTTCTTTGAATTGTGATTATGTCTTTGCCATTTTTTGTAGGGCATTAGATTTACTTGTATGAATCTACTAACTTATGTGAATAAATTTTTGTAATTAAAAAACATTTGAAGACATTTATCAATTATGAACAGTAAAACTTTTTGTCAGGGTTGTTGCAGGTATTTTTCCCAATTCTCCCTTTATTAATTTTTTCTAATTTGATACTTTTTCAATAATAGGATTTTATGTTGTTAGATCTAATATTTTCCTCTATAATTTTCCATTGTCTTATGATTTAAAGAATTGTATCACCTAAGATTAAATATACACTGTATTTTTATTTTTTATTCAACTATAATTCTACATTTTTATCTAATATATGGTATGAGAGTTTCTATAATATAAAAACTAAATATCAAAATATGTCAATCAATTAAATGAGTAATCTGTCCAGTTCCTATTTATTAGGATTGCTTTATTTATCATCTATTAAATTACTACAAGCATATCTCAGATCTTTCTGTTTTCTATTCTGTATTATTTTCCAAAATTATTGGTAATGTTTTGTATGTACTACCTGAATATATAAAGAATACAATATTTAGGAAGGGCATCAGGGTCTAAAAATGGGTGTAACAAAGGTTTAAATGAATTGTCCCATCAGAAAATTCATTGGCATTTGTTTGGAAAGTATTTTTTTCACAACCTAAAAATTCAAATGCTTTTGAATGGTAATAGTAATGGTTTTAACAAAAACATTCTCAGAATTTACTTGTTCAGGTTTAGAAGTAAAAAGCATTTAGAAATTTTATGATTAGAGCATTTGGTTTTTTCTCTCAGAGAAAATACTCTGAAGGGTAGTCTGGTGTTCTCTTATGTCACAGGGAAGGTGGTCAGACATGTTTTATCTAGATCTTCACTATTTACAAGCAGTGGGTGGTACCCATGGTTACCTACTCAAGCCTAGGTTTCAATGGGAAGTGCTGTAAATTGCTGATATAAACCCAGGTCTGTAATTTTGAAAGCCAGAGAAAGGAAACTGTGTTCGCTGAGTGTGATGACATAATCCCATCTGTAATGCCTAAATCTATTTTAGTTTCTCCTGATATTCACGGTAGAAAAATGTTAACCCTCTGAACTCGCATGTTATCAGGTAACTTTCTATTGAACTAGAATAGTGAGACAATAAAATTGCTCATTTAAGCATGGTCATTAACCTGAATAATACCTTAAGTGCATCTGTAGAAACAAGTCGCTTTAGTCTTTACTCAGCTGCCTTAAATTGAGACAGAATCATAGCATTTTAAAACTGGCAAGGACTTGAGCTAGCCAGTTAGTCTGGACCTCCAAGAAGCTTTGTGATGTACCCAAGGACATGTTGCAAGTGCATGACAGAACCAACCCTAGAATCCAGCCTCCTGACACTCAGATTACTGTGGCCATTTACTTTGATGTAAATGTATTAGAGCGTACTAGAGATGTTTTCATATCATTAGTTTAGGGATGTTCATAATGGACTAATAGGGATCAAAAATATGAAAAATTTTTAAAGAATTCTCCACATTGAACTTTTAAAAACAAAAGTGTAGCATAGCAGATTGTTATGACTATTTTGACCGAGAATTTCATATTTGTGAATATTTATGTCATGAGCACATTAGATTTGTCTGCATCTTATGTGTTCAACCTGGAAAATTAAATGTCACAAAATATTAGAATAATTTTCAAATGTAAATACCAAGTAGAAATTGGGTGGAATTAAATTATATGTGTTTTTACTGGAAGTGAAAATTTTCTTAATAAATTTTTTGGGAGTACTAAATCTATTATTACAGATTAGAGCCCAAACACATGTTTGAAACTATAGGCCACTGATCCTAAGGAAAAAAAAATTAACATGTAGCATATTTATCATGTAAGAATAACCTGAAAGTGAGTATTTTCCAGAAAAATATGAAACATTTAATATAATCACTTTTAATTTTAATCACCAGAGCCTTTTCTGTGTATAGCAGCTAAAATTCTGTGGCTCACTGGTACCATAGGCTTCAATAAATTTTTATTAATCCTACCCATTAAACTTTTTCTTTACAGGTTGGCCTGTATTCTTAACTCTTTAAGTGGTTTTATTCTAAAAATACAGCATTTCCTAAACTAAATTCTGTAGAAGACGAGTATTCCAAGAGGTGTTAAGTCTATATTTGTATAAGGAAGATCCACTCTTAAAATTTCATTCAGTAAGTATAGGTGTATTTTGAAGTCAAAGTTATGGATGACATTTGGAATATTATATTCATTAATGTCCACTTTATTTCTGTATACTTTTTAGTTGCACAGTATTGAAAAGAGTTTGATTCAAAATACAGCCGTTTTTAATAATGTACTGCACAGGCCTGCAGTAGTCTTGGTGCAAAGGAAATAGTAAAAATTATTTGCTTGAAAATTGTTTCACTAACAATATCTGACACGTGCTTATATTTCTAAACTGGAAAGTGTTTAGAGGGAATCAATATATGGATTTCTTATCCAGCATACTACTTCATGGTTTTCTGGAAAATATTTTTTAATGAGTCTTAAAACACTAGAAGCTACTCAAAGGTGTCACAAAGAAAATCTCCGTCATCTGAGGACTCTTCTCTGACAAATATTTATTGAAGTTTGAGAGTTAAATTTATTTTGCTTCGTCTATTGAAACCATATTTGGTGAACTTCATTTTCCGCTATTGTAAGCATAGCATCATGATTCTAGGTTGCCAAATGGAGTTGGTACGATCATGTTATATTATAAAATTGTTCAGTTAATTTTTTTTTTAAATCGGCAGGCAGATGTGGGGAAGAGAGATCTTATCTCATTTAAACTCTCTGCAGCAATATCTTACCTTGGGGTAGCCAGTACATTTGTTTATAAGAAATTATTCAGTTCTATTTTTAAAAATCCTGGTATTGCCAACAACTAATGTTTTCTCTGTGGTATACAGTGACTATTCAAACACATTTTGCTCTTTCCTGCTTTCATTTTGTATTATTAGTAAACACCTCAAATTTAGTTCAGCACAGGACATACATCCTAAGGTGATAGATTTACTTGCACAATTTTATATAGAGTATATTTGGGCTGCTTTAAATATCAAAAACAAAACAAATGTAAATTCCAATACACAACTTACTAATCAACCAAACAATTATAAGAAGTTCAAATATAAAACAGTGGATGACATAGCCTGTATTTGGAGTAGCACAAAAGTTGTGATAGACTTTCAAACCAAACATCTAGGACCCTAGAATACTCCAAAGAATTCTAGAATTTTCAGGAACATAGTCTGAAAAACCGAATCACTCATCTCTAATGGGGGGCATAAAGTAGTAATGAAACATGACAGTCTTAATCATCCCTCTGTAGTTTCTCCAAATTTATATATTTCAAAGTCTTTTTAAATTGGTAGTACTTCAAGAAATTAATCTCTTTTTGTTATGACAGGTATACTATATCTGGAGGAATAGAGGAAGAATTTATCATGGGTGCAAGGAAAGGGGTAGCTTACACCAAAGAGAAACCTTTTGAGTGGAATATTCTAAAAGGACTAAATCTTGAGGTTTAAATGTTATAGTTTCTAGGTCTTTCCAATCTTCTGGAGGAATGGAAATCAAATGAACAAAATCCTTGGAGTGACTCTGAAAAGGAAAATATGTCTTTAAAAAAAACTACAGGATTCGTTTAAGTCATAAATTCATGAAAGCAGCACAAGGATTAGCCAGGAAGAGCTAAACTAAGTTGAGCTATTTCTAAATTTTAAAATTGTGCTCTAAAAGTGGCAAGAAACTTATTTTAAGTCTATGAAGAAACAAGAAGATTATAAATACTCAGAAAGATAACTCTTTCAGTACATTAAGTTGCTCATGTTGACCTAGCAAAAATACTATTTACATTTTTTAAGCATTTTATATACAAATTAGTTGAATATTAGAAAAATAACGTATCAGTTTTATTTAAATAGATTATTTATTTACTATTGCCAGAAACATCTAACATTCACGAGTGTGTTTTGTTTAAGTGAAACATTTGTATACTCTTTTATTGATAATGTGACAAAAAAAAAATCACCTCCAAATACCTGTGATGAGAGCCTGTTGAACTGTAGGTGATTTACTTTTTGGTGATTTCTTAAATAGTGTTACATAACTTTAGTCAACAAATGTAATCATTGAAATGTCATTTAATTTACTGACGTAGTTGCAAAGTTAATCCCAGAACATAATAAATGGATTGTTTTAAATAGGAAATTTGCACCTTTCAAAAATGAAACTGATACCTTACTCTTATTGTGCCCAACATATATTTAAGACTATATGCAAGTTAGTTAAAATGTGCAGGAAAAAAATAATTATGCCTTGTTTTCCTAACCAGTGTTTTAATTATGATTTGATTTAAACCAAATCCCTTAGGCTATGTATGCACAGATCAAATATCCCACCCCCACATACTGCCTCTGCATGACTCTAGGCTGCGAGAAGAGAAAATTCATAGTCCATATGTCAGTCAGATGTTAATTCTTGCCCTGGCACCTGGATAGGTTCTCCCACCTGATTAGAGTGCACTCGCAGTTCTGGGCATATGCCCAATATGTGGAGTATGCTCTCTAGATCAGGAAATATTTTGACTGATTAGTTGGCAGAGGTCATGAGGACAGAGCCCAGTGTCAGGTTCTGAGTTTGCCCAGGTGCATTCAAGGTGACAGTTGGGCTGCTGTGCCTCTCTGGTGGAAATAGCAGGGAGGGAGTATTTGAGTTGACTTTCTGGCTGCAGAAGTTCACAGCCTGGCCTACAGATTTCTGTCAATCCAATTCAAACACTTGTGTAGATTTTACAGTTTCCAGTAGAGACATTAGAGACTACATTTCTGGCTCTGATCTTACTCTGTATTACTGATCTAACCCAAAAACCATACCGGTATTCAAGACCTAATTAAGGTAAGATCCTAATGAATAAAGGAGTTATAGTTGACAAATAGTTCTCATCCAAGCAGGTAAGAATTGGTGTTCAAAAGAGAAAGAGAAAAAAGAAAAGAGAGCTAGCTTGGTTTCTACAGTATGGTTTTCTCTGAAGCCACTGTCTAAAGAATAAAGTATTAGGGGTTGATCTTCATGTTGGTGACCTAACTTTGCCTTAACTTTTGATGGCAAGCAATGTCTATTGCTCACACAACCAGCTCGCAAATGGTTAAAATAGAAAGTTGATAAGGAGGCAAGGCAAGATTGTGTACTGCTATGAGTCAATCTGTCACCCACCACTGCTAGAAAAACAATCCAAAGTACATGCCTTCCTGATAGAATGAAAGCACACTTCACGTACAAAGGACAGCACTTGATTTTTGAGTATGGACAAGAATCCATATCTGTACAACTGAACTACATGTGACCATTATTAACATCCACATGTGTCCTGAGATCCTTATAGCTTTGATATCTGCATTTATCAATAAGCATGTGCCAAACATTGTGTTAGAAATGTATTGGGAGGGAGGTATGGTGTATGGAGATAAGAAACCAGTTATTCAAATCTAGCAAAGGAGGTGAATAAATAAGCAGTGCCATGTGATTGATGTTATGGACAGTGCCTCAGATACAGTGAAAGGATGGCACAATCTGCGTGAGGAAGTGAAGGAAAACTTTTAGGGTGTTTAATAGTTGACTTTATAAAACAGGTGAAGGGAATGAGTAGTGATTTTGAAAAGACAATACAGGCACACAGAGGGGCAGGAATAAAATGAAAAGTAAAATAGATGTATGAAAGTAGCATGGCTGTTCAGGCAGAGATGAGGAACTGAATCTGGAGTACGTTGAGATGAGATGAAGCATCAAAGATAGAGTGATGCCATTTTGAGAAGGACTTTTAATTGCAAGCCAGTTTACCCAGACTTTATGATTTAGGCCGGCAGTTATCAAACTGTTCTGCCAAAATACATTATGAATTTTCCACAAATAATAGTGTTTTCTCTAGTTATACAAATTTTTGTCTCTTAAATATATTGGGGTTCTCCGGTTCTGTTTGGAAAATTTTTTTCCTTTTCTGTCTTCTCCTTTTTTTTTTTAAAGAAACAAGGTCCCACTCTATCACCCACCCAGGCTGTGATGCAGTAGTGCAGTAATAGCTTACTGCAGCCTCCATCTCCCGGGCTCAAGTGATCGTCATACCTCAGGCTCCCAAGTAGCTATGCACCACCATGCTGGCTAATTTTTTAAAACTTTTTGGAGAGATGGGGTCTCACTCTATTGCCCAGACTGGTCTCTAACTCCTGGCCTCAAGTGATCCTCCTGCCTTGGCCTCCCAAAGTGCTGGGATTACAGATGTGAGCCACTGCCCACAGTGGGAAATTTTCTTTTAAACAACAGATATAGTCATTAAGGAGCTATTTCAGATTTTTTTAAGCAAAGTATTAGTATGAACAGCTCTGAATTGTAGAAAAATAAGTGATTGTGGGTTGGGCATGCTGACTCACACCTGCAATCCCAGCACTTTGGGAGGCTGAGGTGGGCGGATAACGAGGTCAGGAGATGGAGACCATCCTATCTAACACAGTGAAACCCTGTCTTTACTAAAAATACAAAAAGTTAACCAGGTGTGGTGGCACGCACGTGTAGTCCCAGCTACTCGGGAGGCTGAGGCAGGAGAATCTCCTGAACCTGGGAGGCAGAGGTTGCAGTGAGCTGAGATCACGCCACTGCACTCCAGCCTGGGCAACAGAGCAAGACTGCATCAAAAAAAAAAAGAAGAGAGAGAAGTGATTGTGTTGAGAAGAGACTGGTGTGAGGAGATATAATAGGCAAAGAAACAAATTAGGTGGCACTGCAATATTGTAGGCAAGAGGCTAAAAGAGCATCTTCTGAGGCTATGGCATGAGACCAGAAAAGACAAAATGTATTCAAGATCTATTTACTATACTATTTACTATATAGAATAAGTAGAATAAGACCCTGAGTGAGAGAATAAAAAATAGCAAGTTTACAATTTGGCTGAATGCATAGAACAGATAATTAGAAATGTTCTCAAGACTAAATTCAGTGCTCAGATACTTAACAAAGAACTGGCATTAAATTAAAGATTCACCAGAGAAACTAATTTCAGGGGGATTTCCTGGTTAAGGGTGGGGGTAGCTCAAAGCAGAAGTCATCTAAACTTAAAAAAAAAAAAAAAAGAAAGACACATAGCTTTCTGTTTGAACTTCTGGGAGTGTTTGTATATATGACCAGAAAGTCCCACATATTATGCTGTTTTGATGAACAAATTGACTTTCTAAACCGGTAATGAATTTGGTCATGCATTCTTAAAAGATGCCAAATCTGACCAGGTTTTGATTTTTTTTTCTTCATTAAAGCCATGCCTGCAGTAGCTTTGGGTAAGATCCAAAGCATTATTTTCCTAAACTTTGATTAGCAGCTTTTATCTCTGTGAGAACCCATCATCTCTATCATTGCTCTTCCACGCCCTCTCAAAAACAAACTGTAAGGAATGTAATGAGAGCAGCACTAACTTACACACCAGATTTTATAGGATTTATGAAATGATGAATTAACACTTTTTCTACAGTTTAACAGAAATCCAGTCTTATTGATTGTAGTGATGCTTCTAAAGGAGACTCGCTATGTAGTTGATCATCACCCGTACAATCATTCCACCTCAACAAACACTTCCAGTCTGTAAGAAGTTCAGGCTCAATTTCAGGCATTTTTGCCCTTCCCTGCTAAGTGTCCCTCCTTCAGATTTATGAAAGAAAACATTTCATTCTGTGAAAGGTTTTTGTACACCCGCATCTGGAAGTGTTTATTTCAGTGGCATGTAAGCTATCTGTGGATTTAGTTAGCACCAGACCCCCTTTTGTGTACTTCTGCCTTAAAAATTTTATAAATGATCTTATTGAATTTGTGCCAGTGTGCACATGGTTTGGCTGATTGCAGCATATATCCTTTACCTGCCAGTCACCTTTGATTTATGTTCCTTCTGCTAAGCTTTTGCCTTCCCAAAATGGTGCCACTGAACTGTCCTCTAAATCATCTTATTGGTTAAATTACTCCAAGATGAGTTGGTATGTTTTTGGTTGCCTACAGTCAGATGAATTTATATTTTTATGCCCTTACCCACTTCTAGTAAAGCCACTTATGAAGGAGGATTGGACAAGTTATATCATCGATCTCTTTATTCCAAATGAATACCATCTGAAACACTGTGCCAAGTCAAGACTAAAGTGATAAAGAAGGGTTCTTTGGCATCTACTTACAAGTCCTTCTTTTGCAAATAAGTCTGTGCCTTGAACTATAAATCTGATGTGGAGAATTTTTAATTCTCAGAAAAGAGGAAATAAAGTCACTGAAACAAAATATGTAAACTTAGAAAGACAGGGATTTTGTAGGCTTTCCAAAACTTTACTAACTTGTGAGTTTCATGATGTTTCTTGCAGAAAAGCAGGTGGCTTGGCAGTTACTTAAAATGTTGGCTATTTGTGGGAGTGGTTTCAAGGGGATTCATATTTCTAACGAGAGATCTTAGCTAATTCCTAAGAACATTTGATAAAATGATGCGTCATTTTGAACTAATTTTCTAGAGATACATTGATCATTGAACATACTATTTAACTTAATGTCATAGGTTACCAGCTGTATCACTAGATTACCCTCAGTGAATTTACTGAATTTGCTAATGAGGAAGCCAATATTCTGCTGATAGAGCATGGCGTTACTGATAGAAATTCTAAAGTAAGTTTTAAGTACTCCAATATCTCACTTAAGCGAACTTTGCAAATAACTGGGTTTTTTTCTATATAATATATGATGATAGAGGAGTATTTTTAAATTTCCATGATTGTACTTGAAATGGTGTGGAAGTATTTAAAATACTTGGATTACATAGCTCTCAGTATCATAGTTCACAAACTATTGTAAGCAAGGATAGAACTTCTAGGCTGCTTGGCTGTGGTCCCACCTAGCCTGGAGGTATTTATTCTGAAAGACTCATGAGGCTTCATTTAACTCCTGAAAATTTATGTGGTGCTCCCTGTGCTCTACCAAGGTGAAAGCTGTCTCAAGAGTGTGTCAGTCACATTTGCGTGTTTACAGAGTCATGGCACTGACATGCTGTTCAGAGACGTAGCATGTGTAGGGCTGCTGCTAATAGAAAATCAGTACCAGAGATGTAAGGACTGTGTTTCCATTAATATGTCAGTTTGACTTTTAAAAACATGTATGTACACATGTATATGATATTTTAGATAGAATGTACATATATTGTACCTATATGTGTGTAAAGTAAACATGTAAATGTGTGTGTATACAGTCTCAAATATAGTCTCATTTAAAGTGATTATTCTAAATGAACCAAAAATTTCATGGGTACTATTTTACGTAAATGACCAGTTAACATTCTACTGTCTTCGATGGTTTTTCAAGGGCTTTTGAGTCAGACAGCTTGCCTGAGCCAGTTTTGTGATTTGTTAAAATTAGCAATTTTTTTTATTTTATTTTTGAGACAGGGTCTCACTGTGTTACCCAGGCTGGAGTGCAGTGGCGCAACCCCAGCTCACTGCAGCCTCCAGGCTCAAACAATCCTCCTACCTCAGCCTCCCAAGTAGCTGGGACTGCAGACATATACTGTCATGCTCAGGTAGTTTTTTTTGTTTGTTTGTCTTTTCTAGAGACGAGGTCTCACCATGTTACCCATGGCCTTGAACTCCTGAACTGAAGCGATCCACCTGCCTCAGCCTCCCAAAGTACTGGGAAATTACAGACATGAGCCTCTGTGCATAGCCCCCAAATTAGCAATATTTAATAAGTGTCAGTAATAATACTTCAAAGCTTCTAGCACTGTGCTTAACATAGAACGTGCTTAAAGAAATGCAGTATTTTAAAATCATTATTATCATATTAGAATTTAAATGTAGATTATAATGCTAGTTTGCCCATAGTACCCTTCAGAGAATCACAAAGGGAAGCCCAGCCTGAAATTTGAGTGTGAGACAAAGACCCAGACCCATAATTGGCTTTCTTTATAGCCTTCAAAAAAATTCCCTAATGTTCCTATGTCCATTTTCAGTTAGTAATAGTATGTTCTCTATACCAAAACCTTTCAGAGTATCTTGAGATCCACGAATGCTGGACTCCTTTCCTGCCCTGCATGTTTGCCCTTGTGTGGGCAAGCAGACCCATGCTGAGTACCATTTTACTTTCCAGTGCCCGTCACATTACTGACCACATATGGGGAATGACACTTAGAGGCAGTAAGGGTATGGTAAAAAGATGAGGATCTACAGAAATTGCAGGTTCCAAAAAGTAACTACCAAAACCATTCCCAGGAATGAGAGCTTACTGAAGTTGGAAGTTTTAGATTGAAAGGAAAAAATGAAAGATGCGGTGTATTGTGAATTAGCTTTAATGATAAGTTTCCAGCTTGAGTATCAGGAAGCATCCTTACCCAGAAATAGTTCCTACTTCTGCTTTTACTGATTCCTAAACTTCTACTAGTGTAGAGTCATTGTCATCTCTTAAAATATGTTTCTGTACACCTGTGAAAATGTAATGTCTGAAACATCTAGATGAGAGAATCTATAATTCAACAAAATTGTTCAGCAATAACACTTTAAGTTGATAATGTCGATGAAAACAGTCAAACTCTGTAAAATATTTGAAAAGATTTATTCTGAGCCAAATATGAGTAACCATGGCCCATTGATGCAGCCCTTGGGAGGTCCTGAGAACATATGCCCAAGGTGGTTGGGTTGCGGCTTGGTTTTATACATTTTAGGGAGACATGAGACATCAATCAAATACATTTGTTGGTCCGGTCCAGAAAGGCAGGACACCTTGAAGTGGGGAGGGGTCAGGAGCTTCCAGGTTATAGGTAGATATAAAATTTTTCTGATTGGCAATTGGTTGAGTTATTATCAATAGAAATGAATGTCTGAGTTACAATAAGAGGTTGTGGAAACCAAAAATTTTTATCATGCAGATAAAGCCTCCAGGTAGCAGACTTCAGAGAGAATGGAGTGTAAATGTTTCTTATTGACTTAAGGTCTGCGTTGATGTTAATGCTGGAGGGTATAATGTGGCGTGTCCAACCCCCACTTCCCATCTGGCCTGAACTAGTCTTTCAGGTGAAATTTTAGAGTGCACTGGCCAAGGAGAAAGTCCATTCAGATGGTTAGGAGGCCTTAGAACTTTATTTTTGGTTTATGGTAACTAGTATGATCTTTGGTTTATTCTCTTAGTCTATTTCAACAGAACCGTAAATTATTCAAGTTAGATGAGAATGTATACAGTTTCCAGAAATTTCCTAAGAATTTAATTGTGAAATCTTGGTTGCCAGGTTATTTCAGCATCTGAGAGTTACATACTTTTCTTCAAACCTAAGTCGAAAGTGTTTCTTTCTCCCCAGTGGAAAGAAAAATATGTAATGTTATATGAACAAACTCTCTGAGGCCCTTCCAAATTTTGGTAGCAGTATTTCTCATGCACTTGGTTGGGAGAATTTTGCCACTGTCTTTACTTTTATCCTGAGACAGCTTCTTAGCACTCATACTTTCTTTAGGGGTAAGGTAAAGAGAAAGAATTGGATGTTCAGATTTAGATAGATATGGGCCCAGGGAATTCCTGGTGATACAGGGCATGGTAGTAAGAGTCCAGATGCCATCCCTTTCTTATTTCCTTGACTTTGTTTGAACTGTTTTCTCCTTTTGGATCTAGTCCTAAGCTTTGACCCACTTGCTCCAAGATACATCATATTTCCTGATCTGATCCACACCTGGTGAGGACCTGTATCCTCAGGTAGACCAAGGGACTGCATGTTAATCATCTTGGTTCCTCTCTCAGCAAGGGATAATACTTTTTGTTTATTTGCAGCTCAATATAAAAGATGGATGAATGGATGGACAAGTATACAGAATGATGGTCTGAAGAGACAACAGTCACCTAATAGAGTCCAATTTTAATCTCCCTAATCAGTTTTAGACCTCTCAAACTTGGTGTGCCTTATATAAATGTACACTTCATTACCTGTGATTAATTAGTATATGGATAACTGCAGGGCAGCCAAAAGAAATCATAAGATTGTTTGATTATTACTACCCAGGATTGATCCTTGATTCCTCAGGAATCCAAGGCAAAATAATGTCCAAGCTACCTCATGAGTAGTATCTGTTTTAAAGTAATATGCTCAGTGGGTAGTTATGTACTAAACATATTGAATAGTCCTAACCATACTGGGAAAACTATGAAGCTGAGCTCTTGGCACCATGCTGGAACTATAATTGGAGCTAATAAATGCCTGTTTAATTGATTGACCTTTGCACTCTGCACCTCATTCAGCACTGAGGAGCAAAGCTCCACATAACCAACAAGAAAGAACTTTCCTGTCAATTTTAAGCTCCTGAGGATTATCTTTTAACTTCACTGATAAAACTCTTTAATCATTTTGCAAAAGTGGCTTTTAGGTAACTAGGTGATATGTATAAAACATGTAATCTTCATGGTTACTTTTATCACAGAAATTCATTCTGTCTACCTAATTGTTCTTGACAGCAATTTTTAAAAAAAGTATTCAAAAGAGCAATGCCCAACTATTAGGCTCTGGATAGAATATTATTATAATAGAATATTATTCTTTGTAATGGTACTTGATGAAGGCAGATTTTACTCGTGGCTATTTTATGAGCTGTTAAATGGAAAATAATGAGGACTCAAGTTGATAGTTGATAAACATTTGATATGAAAATCACAAGTTACACATGAAACTATATGGTAGGGGTGGCACCAAATCATCACTATCCATTTAGGAAGCTTTTGTCTAAAAAATTTTAGATACCAAAAATAACCACTTGGAAGACAAGATTTGAAGAACCCCAAGTAGCAGAATAATATGGACATTAAGACGCATCTGTTTGGTAGATGAATGTGTGTTCTCATACACACAACCTAATTTTTCCGATAAAAGTGCTTTTGTTAGTGGTATGCTTCTGTACAGTTTCAGACGCATTTTTATGTGTAGTCATCAATTAAGAAAAGAGTCTAGACGTCTTGTTTTCAAATTTGGAAGTTATGTTCTCTTCTTGGATAACAAATTCGCATGCAGCCATGAAATACATCAGTTTCCCATGCAGACTCTAGTTGTCTACATTCTTAGTAAAGAGCCCTTCTCTCATTCTGTTAAAAAATTCCCAACATAAAATATTTTGTGCTATATGACTAAATAAAAAAGCTAGACAGCTGCAAGTTGAAGATGGGGCTTCACATGTTTCCTGAGTAGAAGAGAATTCATCTTTTTTTGTTGTAATTATGCCAAATAAAAGCCAATAAACACAGGCGTGCTGTGATTCTACTTTCCTTGGGAAAAAGAGAATTCTCAGCATTGTAGCAAAGAAAAAAATAGTGCAAAGATACGTGCCAGTATTACTGTGTTTTAAAGTTCATTTAAAGTTTGAAAATTCGACAGCCTGCCAACATTTCTAAAATGGTAGCATTCTCTATTTTGAAAACTTGTAGTGCCCTCAGCCTTTGGAATAATGGGAAGAGTCCTAGGCCTGGGCCAGGTGTCAGAGCCCTTACCTACAGGCCTTGAGGACAAGTCCATGTGCCTCTCTCCATCTGTAATGTGAGAGTCAAAAGATAGGCCCCTGCATGGTGCCATAGTGGTTTAAAAGGTAAAAGGAGATAATAAAAGTGAACAGTCTTCGTACGTAGGAAAATTCTAGATAGCTATAAAATTCAAGATAATTTTTATATATTAGTGTGCCACATGGTTAAGACTTAATCTGAGTATTTTATAGGGTAAGTGTGAGCTTAAAGATGCAGCACTTCTGATCCCAGTTTTTAAAAATCAAAATCATAGTTTGGGGAAGGGACTAAATAGGTGATCCAGAATTTCACATAGAAAATGAAACATACAAGAAGAGCCAGGAAATTTCTCGAAAAGTAGAATTAGGGAGGGGGTTATTAATTAACTAGGCCCAATATCAAAACATTACAAAGCTACAGTAATTCAGTTTGATGTTAATACATAAATTGAGCAGCCTAGAAAGATCAGAAATACACCCAAATGTGGATAGCAAGTTTAGCATATGATATAGAAAAGAATTCCCAAAATATGTTAGTAACCACACACAAACACACCTGTTAGGAATAGAGCAGCAGAAAGATATGTAGTGTTATTTATATTAAGGGGATAATTAAAGATATATTTTTATAGCTATATATTTATACATATATATGCTAGTATATACATAGAATTATCTGGAAGGACACATGAAAATGATAAAAGTAGTAGTTGCTGAGGAGATAGATTAAAGTTTATTATTTAATATTTCCCCATGCTATAATTTGGAGTTTCTAAACCAATTTTCCAGTATTACCTATTTATTAAAATTTTAGAGAAAATATTAGCTCAGAGTAAGACTGAACCAGTGAGTACTTCTATAAACCAAATATTTCAATTTTTTTTTTTTTACTTTGTACTCAGATATTTTAGTGGCCTGGATGTCTGATATGTCAGGAATTAATATATACCTACCTTCCCACAGTTCTTTGAATAGTGCTGGGCACAAAGTTGGCTTGCAGTGAAGACTTTCTGGAGTGTAAAGGTGACTTTCCTTTACACATGGAATGGGTCTAATTTAGGAAGCTAGATCGTGTAGTTGGCAGTTCTCTTAAATACTTTCCCCATAGTACCAGTGTGAAATAGCAAATTTTTGGCAGCCAGGCAAGTTCCATGAATTCGTGTGTAGTATGTCTTTTCTGTTTAGAATTGAGATTTAGTGCCCAGTGTCTAGCTTTTAAAAATGGTATTTCTGGCCAGGTGCGATGGCTCATGTCTGTAATCCCAACACTTTGGGAGTCCAAGACGGGCGGATCGTGAGGTCAGGAGATCGAGACCATCCCAGGTAACACGGTGAAACCCCGTCTCTACTAAAAATACAAAAAATTAGCCAGGCATAGTGGCGGGCACCTGTAGTCCCAGCTACTCAGGAGGCTGAGGCAGGAGAATGGCGTGAACCCGGGAGGCAGAGGTTGCAGTGAGCTGAGATAGCGCCACTGCACTGCAGTCTAGGTGACAGAGCAAGACTCCATCTCAAAAAAAAAAGAGAGGAAAAAAAGGTATTTCTAAAAATCTTGCTACATTTTTGCACTGGTTGAAATTAAATTCTTTGGACACATGGGGAGTTGTTAAAATTTCTTCCTTGGGAAGGTCAATGAAATGGATTTCAGCAGATTTATTTATTTCTTGCTGCTCTTTCAAGTTCTCCTGGCTCTTTGGTCGTCCACACTTCCTTACTTTACCGTAGTCAGAACCACATCATCAAAACTTATCTTCAGAAAGTAACTAAGCAAGTTTTGTTTTTCTTTTTCTTTGACTTCACATTGAGGAAAATATAAACATTCATTACTAGTATTTTTAGCAAATCAGGAATTTTGAAAGCCTGTGAAGTCAGCATTTCACAAAATGGAGACAACCACGTTGTATACATGATGAAAAATATCACCTTCCAAAACAATAATGTCTGTAACAACCATATACAAATTAGAGTATAATAATTTTACTGTTGGCCTTTTGGCCAACTGTGATCATTAGTACTAGTCATCTGTGATAACTGACAGAATTATAATGGTTTATTAATTGTTAAGAGAATCATAGTAAGCTGTTGCATGCTCTCAAGGTTGGTATCATTGTTCACTATGTTCACTTCTTTTTTTCCTGATTCATCGCTGCTTTTCTTCTTTCTTTCTTTTTTGAGATGGAGTCTCACTGTGTTGCCCAGGCTGGAGTTCAGTGGCATGATCTGGGCTCTCTATAACCTCTGCCTCCCAGGTTCAAACAACTCTCCTGCCTCAGCCTCCCAAGTAGCTGGGATTACAGGTGTGTACCACCATGCCTGGTTAACTTTTTGTACTTTTAGTAGAGACAGGGTCTCACCATGTTGGCCAGCCTAGTCTTGAACTCCCCACTTCAGCCTCCCAAAGTGTTGGGATTACAGGCATGAGCCACCACACCCGGCCACTGCTTTTATTTTATAGGTAAGAAAACTGAGACATTACATGTAAAATGAAATCTATTGTACAATGCTAATACAGTCAAATATCATGAAATAGATTTGGTGGCTTAACCATCATTTCCCACCTTTAAACAATAAACATTCCTCTGTAAAGGAGGTGAAAATTTATTCATATTAAATATAGTGAAAATAAACATCATTAAGTACTACTATGTAATCTCTTTGCATTCATTAACTAACACTGGACTAAAAAACATAATGGTTTTTGTTATGGCTTTGTGTTTCTTTAAAATAACTGAAATAGCTTTCTAATTTGAGAAACATAACTAGTGCCATTTGGTTTTAAAAAGAATTGTATCTTAATCATCAAGGTAATGACACAGCAAGAAAACAATGACATCATCACTTGAAGGTTGTCTCCATCTACATTCCATCATCTAATCAGACACCATTAAATTCCAGCAGAAAGTCTATGAAATTCAAGAATCAACCTCCAAAGTACATCAGGAAAAGTACTAATACATTTGAGAGTAAGAATAACAATGACCAATGGCAGAACATCTTATTTAATCTTTGAGATAATAAAACAATGCAGAGTGGGAACCCTTGTGAAATTTTTTGTTTCTTTTGTTTTTTGTTTTGTTTTTTCTTTTTTTTTTTTTTTTTTTTTTTGTTTTGTTTTTTGAGACGGAATCCCACTCTGTTGCCCAGGTTGGAGTGCAGTGGCACAGTCTCGGCTCACTGCAACCTCTGCCTCCCGGGTTCAAACGATTCTCCTGCCTCAGCCTCCCAAGTAACTGGGATTACAGGCGCCTGACACCATGCCTGGCTAATTTTTTGTATTTTTATTAGAGACGGGGTTTCACCGTGTTGGCCAGGCTGGTCTCGAACTCCTGACCTCGTGATCTGCCCACCTCAGCCTCCCAAAGGGTTGGGTTTACAGGCGTGAGCCACCACACCTGGCCACATTATAACTTTTATAGGCACAAATTTCCTTAAGTTTCAAGCAGGTTTAGTCAACCCTCATTATTCATCAGGACTACAAATAGACAGGCTTACAACCAGGCAGCACCCTACAAGTGGCTCTTACTTACTATATAGTTCTTAAGATAAATGTGTTTCTACTTTGAATAGTCACATGGATATTGTAAAGATGGCAATTATACATCACTACTCAGTGACATTTCTTGCCTTCTTGATTCTGTCAGTCTTTTTTTTTAGTAGACAAAAGATTTTCTAAAAAGCGTGAATCTTCTAGGTAAGAAAAGCCAGCTCATACCCTGGTAAAAGCTGGGCATCCCATCAGCAGTTAATAAGGTGATCCCAGCCATCTTTCCACCCTTTATAATGCATGATCCAAACAAAATTTTTGCAAATCAGGGAGGGGGGCAGAGTTTTCAAGTCTTCTTATTTCGTAGAACTGTGGGTGCAGCACCAGATTTCTGTTGATACAAAAACTGTCAGTTGTCTCTGATGTCAATGACTACTGGCAGCCCACCACCTTGGCCAAGTCGGGGTAGTCATGCAGCAGCTCATGCAGGCAGCACAGGAAAAGACCCTGTTGAAGCAGTGACTGCCACTGCGCGTGAAAGGCGTGAGCCAGCTGCTCCTGTCATGCAGTGCCCAGATGTCATGCTGTGCAGTCCGAGTGTGCACAGGCACACCAGGTGGCCAGGCCCTGTGGCAGTGCAAGAGTGCAGGTACCTCAGGTGTAGGGGGCTGGCTGGGAGGCCTGGGTTCTATTGTATCTATTATAGCAATAACCCTAGAATTTACTGTTAAAACAGTAACCACTTACATGCTGATTTCTGTGGGCAGGAATTTGGGAGTAGCTTGACTGGGCAGTTCTGGCTTGGAATTTTCTGTGAGGTTGCAGTCAGATGTCAGCCAGCTGTTCACTGATTTGTTATGTAGCTGATAGAGTAATGCTGGCAGTTGGCTGAAGGCCTCAGTTTTCCATGGGAGGGCTGAAACGTTCTCATTGGATGGCAGCTGGCTTACTCCAGAGCAAGCAATTCAGGAGACCAAAGTGTGAACCACAGTGCCTTCTGCATCCTAACCCTGAAGGTCACGTACTGTTCCTGTCACCATTGTTACATTCAGTATGGGAAGGAACTACATAAGGGCATGAATACCCGGAGGCAAGAAGTATGACGGACCATCTGGAAGCTGGCTACCACCACACCTCAAGAAGGATGTAGTCTTTAGGATAAGAGATCATTTCTACTTCAAATTAACAAAAGGCCTCAAAGGATCCTAAGATGCAAATTCTTAGTCACTTATTTCTTAAAATTGGATAAGCAGTTATGTTATGTAATAGTAATTTGTGCATGTGTCAAATGGTTATAAGTTTTTTTGGATGGAATGGTTCTGAGATCTTGGCATTTTCTCTAATGTCTTATATAATTGTATAACAAGAAAATACAGTATGATTTGGTGACTGAAAAAATTAAATGTCAACCTTTGTTGACAAGACGGTAGTAGATGAGGCCTAGGGCTCAGTGTAGAAGGAGTTTGGGGGAGCCAGAGAAAGAAGAGCATAGCAAAGATTCCCTTAACTGGGGGATATGAGAAATAAGCTGAACTTGAGCTCCCTCCAGGAGCAGGGTCTGGGTCACCTTTGCTCACTTTTGTATCCCCAGGAACCAGCATACTGCATAATACAAGCAGATGTCCAGTAATTAATTTCTGACTAACAGTGGGATAGGAAACTGGAGTTCCTAGGATGTGGAGAATATTGTACAGGGAGCTAAAAATCGAAGCATGGCCTTTGCATAGAGCGTTATGATTTTGCTTAAAATGATGTTCCAGTACATCACATTATCAGTAAAAACATGATGCAAAGTCAGGAACTTTAATCTCTTCTCCATAAGCACACATGCTGAAGATTAGGCTATATTACACGAAGTAACTGGTCATTTCAAAAGAGGAAATTTCTGTTGAACAAAAGACCACAGCCAAGAACGACTGAACATAGTTCAGAGAGTTTTTCCCACTATATTTTAAGTGAATATTTTTCTAACATTAGATTTCTATAGGATGACTAATGGACTGTAGGGCAATTCAACCATTGTTTTCAAAAATCCATTTTGGCAAATAAACATGATATTCTGTCGAAAGAGTTGAGGTTAACCCCAGCTTTTTCAAAAAGCATCAAGTGTGTATCCTCACTGTAGAGAAGAGGTCTTCATTCTCAACGTCTAGCCCAAAGCTCACACTAACTAATCTGCTTGGCCTTCAGTTTATTCTCTGTCGTAGGACCTTGGGCTGAATCGACACAACTGGGATTTGCAATCCTGACTCCAGAAAGTCTGCATTTTGTATACCTCAGGCTTAGCCATTCTGTGATTTTAAAACTAACAGCATTTTAAGTCATATACTCAGAAATAGATTTAGCATTAAATGAGATAATTTGCATAAGGAGCTTTGGCACAGTGCCCTAAAGAGAATCTGGATCTGATAAATGAGATAGTATTACAGCCGTCTTCATTGTGTCATCATTGTCACTATCATTCAGTTGACCTTGACCCTCTGTCTAGCTGTGCTACATGCTGACTTCAGGGTATCCTGCATTTTCTCATCTGTTTTTTTTTTTTTTTAAATAGAAATTACAACTCTCCCACTTTTCTACCCTAGAGGAATTTTATACATATAAGTGAAATTATGAAAATTACTTACAGAAAAGCAAAATAGGAAGGAGATGTGTTTAAAAAGCACAGGAATAAGAACCAGAAGATCTGGTTTGATGTCTGCAGCTAACCAATTTTTTTGTGAACCTTAGATGCCTCTTAGTTACTGTTAGAGCCTAGACAGGATGATCTCAGAATCTGTTCCATCACTAACTAGATTATTGATTTTGTGTTTCACCTCACAACAACTCTGTGGAATAAGTGTTACTGTCTTTAAGCAAGTTACCCAACCTGTCTGTAACTCAATGTCTTCATGTAGAAAATGTGCCTTCTCTTGGAGATATTAAGAATTAAATAATTAAAATATGTGAAGCCCTTAGAACATTACTTGGGATGTATTTACTACGCTAAGTGTTAACAATGATGATGATTTTACAGATGAAGAAGCTGAAATTCATGACAGTTACTTAAGTTTTCTGAGGTTACATACAGCTTTTACAGCTGGAACTTGAATTCAAGGGTTATGAATTCCATCAAACCACATTATTTGCACATATTTCTTTCAAACCTTGTTACTTGGTTTTGAAATACTAATTGACTAGCACAGCATCTACACAGCTGGACCCCAATCACACTCTCCCAGCATTTTTTATAGGTTGTGTTACAGAAAAAAGCATGGAATGAGAAGTTGGAATGTTGCTTGTCCCCAGGCCTCTGAATGCCCATGGGACATATACAATCCCTCCTTCAAAATTAAGAAGTCTTACAGGGCATCACTACCTAGGAAGGTAGAAGAGAATTCTGCTTTTTTTCCCCAAGCACTATTTGTGACCACTTCACTTTTTTTTACCCTACTTTAGTTATGTCTACACATTTCTCACTTATTTGGATAAAGAGAATGAATTTCATTTTACATTATACAGCCTATTAAAGCAATAAAATAATTGTTTGCTTTTGAAATTGGCTCTTTGTTCTCTAATTCCCCAATGTTTTCCACTAATTGTGGTTCTGCCCTGGGTAAGTGCATAAAAAGTAAAATCCCATTCCCTTCACTGCAGTTATTCCATCAGGCTGAACCACAGCCCCAGACAATACAAACATTGTTTTAGCCATGTTAAAAAGACAGGTGATACGAGAAAGTAATTTCACTAGTTTTGTTACTGCTTGTTTTGTTTTCACATATAACCAGAGCATTATTTCTCAGAGACTGTCTCTCAAAACAAAATGTCCTTGAATATATCTACAGTTCCAAACAGTGCTGCCTTTGGTCAAAATATTTTTAAAATCAGTTTTAATAATTATCTTCAGAGCTTTCAGCACGTCCTTTTGAAAAGACTAAATGGTTGAGCCAGGTATGGTAACGTGTGCCTTCTCAGGAAGATCCCTTGAGCCTAGAAGTTCGAGACCAGCCTGGGCAACAGAGTGAAACTGTGTCTCTTAAAAAAAAAAAAAAAAAAGACTAAGTGATGACAAATAAATCACATTATTATTATACCATATAGTTAGAGATTAAGACCACTTCTGATACTTCTGACTTTAATATGAAAAAATTATGGAATGGACTTTCATATGGTTCAATTCATTGTCTGTGTATAATGAATCTAAATTGAGGAAAAAAATAAACGTTAAAACATTTAAGTATTGAATGGTAATAATGGGTTATTACCATTTCTGGATACCATTGGCACATTCCCATTGTATCAACATCATTAAAAGTATTCCTCTTCATATACTCTTAAGTTTACCTAGTGGAAAAGTGAAATTAAAAGTTCTATAAGAACTCTTTTAAACAAAATGATGCTCAATTATTAGATTGTTCAATTTTTATATTCTATATTATTTTAAAGTGTTATAAAATATATTATTGCCCTGTGAAACACTCATGCTTATTAACATGGTTTTCCTGGCCTATAAGGACATTTTATCAAAATACGTATTTTAAATATAATAAATATGTAATACTTTGCTAAATTAGACTATAAATAATTTGACAAACAAATACATTTTTATTATTTTTCCAGAATGCCTTTATATATTATAAATAGGCAACTAGAAGGAAGTGAGATGCCTTCTCTGTGTACATATGCAGTCTTTAGGCACACAAGCCTCTGCTGTAAATGAATAATTGAGTCAATATTTGTCCAAATTTAAATTGTGTGTGTGTGTGTATATATTCTTTTGTATTTTTGTATTCCTACATACATTTTGTATTTGTTCAAAAGACTTCTTAGTTTTTATCCTGTTTGGATAGTTGGTTTGTGGGTTTAAAAAAAGAGAGAGAGAAAAGTTCAAAATCGGAAAAATTCAGCTGAATTTTTGAAAGAGATTTTAGTAGAAGGAAAGTAATTATAATTTTGGCTGCTAACACTTGGCTCAGGGTTTTGATTTGATGAAGCCATGTGCTGTGGTGAAAAGAGCAGAAGTCAAGAGGCCTAGACTTCAGTCCTGGGTTCTACCACTAATCTGTCTGAAGGACCTCAGATAAATCACTTGACTTCTGTGGGCTTCTGTTTCCCTATGTGTAAAACGAGAGGTTTGACAGTAGTATGGTTGCTGGAACGTCTTCCAGCTTTAACATTCCATCATTCAAATTCTGCATGTACTGTTTCAGATCCTTTTTCCCTGTGTATTATTTGCATGCAGACTATCTAAATATCCATAGATGTTTAACTCCAGACTTTGTCTTAGTTAGCTAGGGCTGCCGTAACAAAATACCACAGACTGTATGGCTTAAACAACAGAAATCTATTTTCCCACAGTTCTAGAGGCCGAAAAGTCCAAGATCGAGCTGCTGGGTGACTCGGTTCCTGGTATGGGCCCTCTTCCTAGCTGTAGATGACCACCTACCTTTTCACTGTGTTTTCACATGGCCTTTCCTTGGTACTTGTGTGTGGAGAGAGAGATCCCTCTCTCCCTCTCTTCCTCATCTTATAAAGCCGCGAATCCTGTGAAGTCAGAGCCCTACCCATATGACCTCATTTAACGATCTCCTTAGAGCCCTGTCTCCAAATATAGTCACATTGGGGGTTAGGGCTTCAACATGAATTTTGCAAGGATACAGTTCAGTCCATAGCAGTTCTCCCAGATGTTCATTTCACTCTAGACACTCTTTATTCCAGATGGTTTGTACTTGCTATCCTCCTTTTTAGATTAAAAGGGAAGAAAATACTAACATTTCATGAGCTTTCTAAATTAATAAGATAAACAATAAATATATAAAAGAAATAGAAGTGACTATAACATTTTGATGGAATTTCCCCCAATATTTTATTATGGATACTTAGTAACATACAGACAAGTTGATAAAAGTTTACAGTGAACACATCTATACCTACCACCTGTATTGACAGTTAATATTTTACTTGTTTTGTCACTGATCTGTCCATTCTCCATCAGCCATCTTTTTTTCCTGGAATGAATCTTTTATTTTTTATTATAAAATATACATAATAAAAAATTTACCAGTATAACCATTTTTAAGTGTACATTCAGTGGCATTCAGTACATTTACAGTATTGTACAACCACCACCACTATCATTTTCAGAAACATTTTATCATCCCAAACAAAAACTCTGTACCCATTAAGCAATAACAGCCCATTCTTTCCTCCCCAACCCCAGTCCCTAGTAGCCTCTGTCGACTTTCTGTCTCTAAGAATTTGCCTTTTTTAGATACATCATATAATGAATGAAATTATATGATATGTGGTCTTTTGTGTCTGGCTTATTTCACTCATAATATTTTCAAGGTTTATGCTTATATAATGTGTATCAGAATTTTGTTCCCTTTTATGGTTGAATAATCTTCCATTGTATGTATATACCACATTTATTTTACCCATTTGACTGTCAACTGATGATTGGGTTATTTTCATCTGTTGGCTATTGTGAATAATGTGGCAATGAATATTGGTGTAGTACCAGTTTCTGAGTTCCCGCTTTCAGTTATTTTGATTAGACACCTAGAAATATAATTGCTGAATCAGATGGTCATTTTATGTTTAACTTTCTGAAGAACCACCAAACTGTTTTCCACAGCAGCTGTGCCATTTTATTTTATTTTATTTTATTTTTTACTTCTTGAGAGGTCTTCTTTTTTTTATTATTATACTTTAAGTTCTGGGATACATGTGCAGAACGTGCAGGTTTGTTACATAGGTATACATGTGCCATGGTGGTTTGCTGCACCCATCAACCCGTCATCTACATTAGGTATTTCTCCTAATGTTAACCTTCCCACCCCGACAGGCCCCAGCGTGTGATGTTCCCCTTCCTGTGTCCTTGTGTTCTTATTGTTCAACTCCCACTTATGAATGAGAACATGCAGTATTTGGTTTTCTGTCCCTGTGTTGGTTTGCTGAGAATGATAGTTTCTAGCTTCATCCATGTCCCTGCAAAGGACATAAACTCATCCTTTTTTGTGGCTGCATAGTATTCCATGTGTGCCACATTTTCTTTATCCAGTCTATCATTGATGGGCTTTTGAGTTGGTTCCAAGTCTTTGCTATTGTGAGTGGTGCTGCAATAAACATTTGTGTGCATGTGTCTTTATAGTAGAATGATTTATAATCCTTTGGATATATACCTAGTAATGGGATGGCTGGATCAAATGGTATTTCTGGTTCTAGATCCTTGAGGAATCGCCACACTGTCTTCCACAATGGTTGAACCAATTTACACTCCCACCAACAGTGTAAAAGCGTTCCTATTTCTTCACATCCTCTCCAGCATCTGTTTTTTCCTAGCTTTTTAATGATCGCCATTCTAACTGGTGTGAGATGGTATCTCATTGTGATTTGATTTGCATTTCTCTAATGACCAGTGATGATGAGCTTTGTTTCACATGTTTTTTGGCCACATAAATGTCTTCTTTTCAGAAGTATCTGTTCATATCCTTCGCCCACTTTTTGATGGGGTTGTTTGATTTTTTTCTTGTAAATTTGTTTAAGTTCCTTGTAGATTCTGGATATGAGCACTTTGTCAGATGGATAGATTGCAAAAATTTTCATCCCTTCTGTAGGTTGCCTGTTCACTCTGATGGTAGTTTCTTTTGCTGTGCAGAAGCACTTTAGTTTAATTAGATCCCATTTGTCAAGTTTGGCCTTTGCTGCCATTGCTTTTGGTGTTTTAGTCATGAAGTCTTCGCCCATGCCTATGTCCTGAATGGTATTGTCTAGGTTTTCATCTAGGGTTTTTACGGTTTTAGGTCTTATGTTTAAGTCTTTAATCCATCTTGAGTTAATTTTTGTATAAGGTGTAAGGAAGGGGTCCAGTTTCATTTTTCTGCATGTGGCTAGCTAGTTTTCCAACACCATTTATTAAATGGGGAATCCTTTCCCCATTGCTTGTTTTTGTCAGGTTTGTCAAAGGTCAGATAGTTGTAGATGTATGGTGTTATTTCTGAGGCCTCTGTTCTGTTCCATTGGTCTGTATATCTGTTTTGGTACCAGTACTATGCTGTTTGGTTACTGTAGCCTTATAGTATAGTTACAAGTCAGGTAATGTGATGCCTCCAGCTTTGTTCTTTCTGCTTAGGATTGTCTTAGCTATATGAGCTCTTTTTGGGTTCCACATGAAATTTAAAGTAATTTTTTCTAATTGTGTGAAGAAAGTCAGTGGTAGCTTGATTGGGGATAGCATCAAATCTATAAATTACTTTGGGAAGTATGGCTATGTTCATAATATTGATTCTTCCCATCCATAAGCATGGAATGTTTTTCCATTTCTTTGTGTCCTCTCTTACTTCCTTGAGCAGTGGTTTGTAGTTCTCCTTTAGGAGATCCTTCACATCCCTTGTAAGTTGTATTCCTAGGTATTTTATTCTCTTTGTAGCAATTGTGAATGGAGTTCACTCATGATTTGGCTCTGTGTTTGCCTATTATTGGTGTATAGGAATGCTTGTGATTTTTGCACATTGATTTTGTATCCTGAGACTTTGCCGAAGTTGCTTATCAGCGTAAGGAGATTTGGGGCTGAGACGATGGAGTTTTCTTAATATACAATCATGTGTCACCTGCAAACAGAGACAATTTGACTTCCTCTTTTCCTATTTGAATGCCATTTATTTCTTTCTCTTGCCTGATTGCCCTGGCCAGAACTTCAATACTATATTGAATAGGAATGGTGAGAGAGGCCATTCTTGTCTTGTGCTGGTTTTCAGAAGGAATGCTTCCAGCTTTTGCCCATTCAGTATGATACTGGCTGTGGGTTTGTCATAAACAGCTTTTATTATTTTGAGATACGTTCCATCAATACCTAGTTTATTGAGAGTTTCTAGCATGAAGGAGTGTTGAATTTTATCAAAGGCCTTTTCTACATCTATTAAGATAATCATTTGGTTTTTGTCATTGGTTCTGTTTATGTGATGGATTACATTTATTGATTTGCATAAGTTGAATCACCCTTGCATCCCAGGGATGAATCCAACTTGATCGTGGCTAATGAGCTTTTTAACATGCTGCTGGATTCAGTTTGCCTGTATTTTATTGAGGATTTTTGCATGGATGTCCATCAGGTTTATTGGCCTGAAATTTTATTTGTTGTATCTCTGCCAGGTTTTGGTATCAGGATGATGCTGGCCTCATGAAATGATTTAGGGAGGAGTCCCTCTTTTTCTGTCGTTTGGAATAGTTTCAGAAGGAATGGTACCAGCTCTTCTTTGTACCTCTGGTAGAATTCGCCTGTGAGCTCGTCGTCTTAGCCTGGGCTTTTTTTGGTTGGTAGGCTATTAATTACTGCCTTACTTTCAGAACTTGTTATTGGTCTATTCAGGGATTCTACTTCTTTCTGGTTTAGTCTTGGGAGGGTATATGTGTCCAGGAATTTATCCATTTCTTCTAGATTTTCTAGTTTATTTGCGTAGAGGTGTTTATAGTATTATCGGATAGTAGTTTGTATTTCTGTGGGATCCGTGGTAATATCACCTTTATCATTTTTTATTGTGTCTATTTGATTCTTCTCTCTTTTCTTCTTTATTAGTCTTGCTGAGGTCTATTTTGTTAATCTTTTCAAAAAAACCAGCTCCTGGGTTCATTGATTTTTTGAAGGGTTTTTCATGTCTCTGTCTCCTTCACTTCTGCTCTGATCTTAGTTATGTCTTGGCTTCTGCTAGCTTTTGAATATATTTGCTCTTGCTTCTCTAGTTCTTTTAATTGTGATGTTAGGGTGTCAATTTTGGATCTTTCCCACCTTCCCTGTGGGCATTTAGTGCTACAAATTTCCCTCTAATCACTGCTTTAACTGTGTCCCAGAGATTCTTGTATGTTGTCTCCTAGTTCTCATTGGTTTCAAAGAACTTATTTACTTTTGCCTTAATTTCATTATTTACCCAGTAGTCATTCAGGAACACGTTGTTGAGTTTCCATGCAGCTGTGCGGTTTTGAGTGAGTTTCTTAATCCTGATTTCTAATTTGATTGCACTGTGGTTTGAGAGGCTGTTTTATGATTTCCGTTCTTTTGCATTTGCTGAGGAGTGTTTGACTTCCAATTATGCGGTCAGTTTTAGAATAAGTGCAATGTGGTGCAGAGAAGAATGTATATTCTGTTGATTTGGGGTGGAGAGTTCTATAAATGTCTATTAGGTCTGCTTGGTCCAGAGCTGAGTTCAAGTCCTGAATATCCTTGTTAATTTTCTGTCTTGTTGATCTGTCTAATATTGACAGTGGGGTGTTAAAGTCTCCCACTATTATTGTATGGGAGCTCTTTGTAGATCTCTAAGAACTTGCTTTATGAATCTGGGTGCTCCTGTATTGGGTGCATATATATTTAGGATAGTTAGCTCTTCTTGTTGCATTGATCCCTTTACCATTATGTAATGCCCTTCTTTGTCTCTGTTGATCTTTGTTAGTTTAAAGTCTGTTTTATCAGAGACTAGGATTGCAACCCCTGGGTGTTTTTTGTTTGTTTGTTTGTTTGTTTTGCTTTCCATTTGCTTGGTAAATATTCCTCCATCCCTTTATTTTGAGCCTTTGTACGTCTTTGCACGTGAGATGGGTCTCCTGAATACAGCACACCAATGGGTCTTATCCAATTTGCCAGTCTGTGTATTTTAATTGGGGCATTTAGCCCATTTACATTTGAGGTTAATATTTTTGTGTGTGAATTTGATCCTGTCATTATGATGCCAGCTGGTTATTTTGCCCGTTAGTTGATGCAGTTTCTTCATAGTGTCGATCATCTTTACAATTTGGTATGTTTTTGCAGTGGCTGGTACTGGTTGTTCCTTTCCATATTTAGTGCTTCCTTCAGGAGCTCTTGTAACATAGGCCTGTGGTGACAAAATCTCTCAGCATTTGCTTGTTTGTAAAGGATTTTATTTCTCCTTCACTTATGAAGCTTAGTTTGGCTGGACATGAAATTCTGGGTTAAAATTCTTTTATTTAAGGATGTTGAATATTGGCCCCCACTCTCTTCTGGCTTATGGGGTTTCTGCAGAGAGATCCACTGTTAGTCTGATGGCCTTCCCTTTGTGTGTATCCCATTCTTACTCTCTGGCTGCCCTCAATACTTTTTCCTTCATTTCAGCCTTGGTGAATCTGATGATTATGTGTCTTGGAATTGCTCTTCTCAAGGAGTATCTTTGTGGTGTTCTCTTTATTTCCTGAATTTGAATGTTGCCCTGCCTTGCTAGGCTGGGGAAGTTCTCCTGGATGTATCCTGAAGAGTGTTTTCCAACTTCATTCCATTCTCCCCGTCACTTTCAGGTACACCAATCGAATGTAGGTTTGGTCTTTTCACATAGTCCCATATTTCTTGGAGGCTTTGTTTATTCCTTTTCATTCTTTTTTCTCTAATCTTGTCATCACACTTTATTTCATCAAGTTGATCTTCAGTCTCTGATATCCTTTCTTCCACTTTATCAATTTGGCTACTGATACTTGTGAATGCTTCATAAAGTTCTCGTACTGTGTTTTTCAGCTCCATCAGGTCATTTATGTTTTTCTCTAAACTGGTTATTCTAGTTAGCAATTCCTCTAACCTTTTTTCAATGTTTTCAGCTTTCTTGCATTGGGTTAGAACACGCGCCTTTAGCTCGGAGTTCGTTATTACCTACCTACTTCTGTCAATTCGTCAGACTCATTCTCCATCCAGTTTTGTTCCCTTGCTGGCATGGAGTTGTGATCTTTTGGAGAAGAGGTATTCTGGTTTTTGGAATTTTTGGCCTTTTTGCGCTTGTTTTTTCTCATCTTCATGGATTTATCTATCTTTGGTCTTTGATGTTGGTGACCTTCGGATGGGGTTTTTGAGTGGATGTCCTTTTTGTTGATGTTGTTGCTCTTCCTTTCTGTTAGATCGTTTTCCCTCTAACAGTCAGGCCCCTCTGCTGCAGGTCTGCTGGAGTATGCTGGAGGTCTACTCCAGACCCTGTTCGCCTGGGTATCACCAGCGGAGGCTGCAGAACAGCAAAGATTGCTGCCTGTTCCTTCCTCTGGAAGCTTCATCCCAGGGGGCACATGCCACATGCCAGCCAGAGCTCTCCTGTATGAGGTGTCTGTCAGCCCGTACTGGGAATTGTCTCCCCGTCAGGAGACACAGGGGTCAGGGACCCACTTGAGGAGGCAGTCTGTCCCTTAGCAGAGCTCGAGCGCTGTGCTGGGAGATCTGCTGCTCTCTTCAGAACCGGCAGGCAGGAATGTTTATGTCTGCTGAAGCTGCACCCACAGCCGCCCCCTCCCCGAGATGCTCTCCCCCAGGGAGATGGGAGTTTTATCTATAAGTCCCTGACTGGGCTACTGCCTTTCTTTCAGAGATGCCCTGACCAGAGAGGAGGAATCTAGAGAGGTAGTCTGGCTACAGCGGCTTTGCCAAGCTTTGGTGGGCTCTGCCCAGTTCGA
Source organism: Piliocolobus tephrosceles (assembly GCF_002776525.5). Taxonomy (NCBI): domain Eukaryota; kingdom Metazoa; phylum Chordata; class Mammalia; order Primates; family Cercopithecidae; genus Piliocolobus; species Piliocolobus tephrosceles. The sequence continues at coordinate 123,945,379 of NC_045438.1, forward strand.
AGTTCCAGGCAGCTTTGTTTATACTGTGAGGGGAACATCTCCTACTCAAGCCTCAGTAATGGTGGATGCCCCTCCCCACACCAATCTCCAGTGTCCCAAGTCAACTTCAGACTTCTGTGCTGGCAGCAAGAATTTCAAGCCAGTGGATCTTAGCTTGCTGGGCTCCGTGAGGGTGGGATTTGCTGAGCTAGCCCACTTGGCTCCCTGGCTTCAGCCCCCTTTCCAGGGGAGTGAACAGTTCTGTCTCGCTGGCATTCCAGGCACCACTGGGGTATAAAAAAAACTCCTGGAGCTAGCTCGGTGTCTGCCCAAACAGCTGCCCAGTTTTGTGCTTGAAACCCAGGGCCCTGGTGATATAGGTACCCGAGGGAATCTCTTGATCTGAAGGTTGCAAAGACCCTAGGAAAAGCATAGTATCTGGGCTGGAATGCACCATTCCTCACAGCATGGTCCCTCACAGCTTCTCTTGGCCAGGGGAGGGAGTTCCCTGACCCCTTGCTATTCCCGGTGAGGCAGCGCCCCACACTGCTTCGGCTTGCCCTCTGTGGGCTGTGCCCACTCTCTAACCAGTCCCAATAAGATAAACTGGGTACCTCAGTTGGAAGTGCAGAAATCACCCGCCTTCTGCGTTAATCTCACTGGGAGCTGTAGACCGGAGCTGTTCCTATTCAGCCATCTTGCCATCCACACCTGAGAGCAGATGTACCATTTTATATTACTACGAGCAATGCGTAAGTGTTCCAGTTTCTCCACAACCTAACCAATGGACTGAAATATTTTTAAGCAAGGGATTCATACACATACACAGTAACTTCAAAATGATCTTCTATTTCTCAAAACTCTCTTTAGTTAAAAAAAAAAGAAGGCTTTAGTATAAGCCCAAATGTCTCCAAAAAAAAGGCCTATCTCACAATTTATGATAGGAGATCAGAAACATACCAACAAATGACACGTTGTTTTTAAGAGTTTAGATTCCATTAAATGTTACAAATACATGTATAAGCATCACATTCGATGATCATCTTTGCTTCAGTGTCAAAATCAGTAATGCATCACGTTTTATAAAACAATTTCTAGTAAAACCTTGTTACAACACTGCTACTGTATTACTTTATCACTAGGATCACATCTAATTGTTTACAACAACATATGAATTATTTAGGATTTGTTAGACTTTAAGGAAAATGCTGGCAGCTAGGGTTCAGTGTTTGGCCCATGTTAGCATTCTGTCCTGGAAGGACTCCTTTAGTTGGGTGTCAAAATAGCTTTACTGCTTCCCCAAATGAAGAAACAGCATATCATACATTTTATATTCAATTCCTTTTAGACATACTAAGGAATTTACAAACAAGATCAGGTTCCAAGATAAAAAGCATATCAGGCTTATTCAAAGAACCTTTGGAAGTCAATAAGGAAAAAAATACCAATATCACAGTGCAGAACTAGAGAACAAAGACAGACAATTCATCTAAATGTATGAATGGCAGACTTCACTGATAATGGAATGCTATGAAAACAATGATAAACCAATATCTACATCACTGACAAAAAAAATAATTGAACATAATGTTTGATGCAGGAGAGGTTTGCATGAGAAATGCAATCTTAGGTCAGTTAAAAAATATATAGATACATAGATACACACGCACACATAGACTCTTCCTGTCCTTTAGCCATCCTGAAGAAGTAAATGGGAGTGAACAATTTTCATTTCAGGGTTTTCCCTGTAGTACTCTTATGTTAATGAAAATGTAGAAATAATCTGTTTACCCATAAGGAAACACCTGAATAATTTGTGTTACAAACTGGGATTTGTTTTGTTTTGTTTTGAGACAGAGTGTCACTCTGTCACCAAGGCTGGAGTGCAGTGGCACTATCACGGCATACTGCAACCTCTGCCTCTGGGGTTCAAGCAATTCTGCTGCCTCAGCCTCCCAAGTAGCTGGGACTACAGGCATGCACCACCACGCTCAGCTAGTTTTTTTGTATTTTTAGTAGAGACAGGGTTTCACCATGTTGACCAGACTGGTCTCGAACTCCTGACCTCAGGTGATCTGCCTGTCTTGACCTCCCAAAATGCTGGGATTACAGGTGTGATCCACCATGCCCAGCCCATGCACTGGGATATTAAGTAGTCATTAAAATAACATTTTTTAAAATGTTGAATGGCTTGGAAAAATGCTCAGCATATTGTAAGGAATAAACAAGGCTCCATTATTTGACATAGGATAAGATATTTAAAAACAAATTTATAGAACTACACTAGACATAACTGCCTCTTCTAAATTAGTTGTAGATTTTCAAATCCTTTTTGTCAAATCCTTTTTCCAGCTTCCTTGAGGTATAACCTACTCCATCTTTTTAATGCATTTCAAAGTAGGCTACAAACATCAGCATTTAAGGATGCATGTTATTAACTAATGTTCAGTTTTTTTTTAAGATAAAATTTTCATACAATGACATACACAGTTTTTGGTTTTTTTTTTTTTTTTTTTTTTTCTTTGAGACAGAGTCTCACTCTGTGTTACCCAGGCTGGAGTATAGTAGCATGATCACGGCTCGCTGAAGCATCAACATCCCAGGCTCAAGTGATCATTTCACCTCAGCCTCCCAAGTAGCTGAGACTACAGGTGTGCACCACCACACCTGGATAATTTTTGTATGTTTTGTAGAGATGGAGTTTCACCATGTTGAACTCCTGGCCTCAAGAGATCCTCCTGCCTTGGTCTCCCAAAGTGCTGGGATTACAGGCATGAACCACCGTGCCTGGCTGACATACACAAATCTTAAGCATACTATTCTGATGAAACTCTTTTTGATCATCATTTTAAATCTTGCTGTGCTCTGTATACATGTTAATTGAAAGAGCTGTTTATGAAGAAAGAGGCACTGTTCCATTGGTAGAAGTTGTTTGTAACTTAAGCTAGTTGTTGAAAGCACCATTATTTGCCAGATCAAAGTTAAATCACTGAAAAAGACAAGGTTGGGAAGTGGATGTATGAAGAAAAATGTTGAAATTCTTTGGGGGGGGGGGAACAAAATTGGCTGATAATAAAAGACCAGTTATAGGTGTTTGGGTACCTCATACACACTTGCTTGTATAATTTGCTTTCTACTTTTGCTTTGTAAATTTAGAGGCAGGGAAATGAAAAGAGATATTGTTTCTCATCTCCACTATTCTCCCTAGAAATTTTTTCTTATCTAATACAGAGAGCCTCACATTGTCCTGACACATGTTTGACACCTTGTTAAAGATGGATAGGTGAGTGAATAAGTGAAAATAAATGAATAACTATTCTTAGCAGTCAGAAGGTACTTCCTAGGGATTTCCTAACTAGTGATTATGAGATAATTATGCTGTATCTTCCAGTGGACTGTGGCACAATGCTTTCAGGAAGTCTTAGAGCAAGGGATTCAGGGCAGGTTAGAAAAGAGCTTTCTGATTCATGGGTGTACTTGGTTTATATTGCTTTGCATTTAGGTAGGTAGGTAGAATTGGTTTAGATTTTTTTGCATTTAGATAGACACACAGATACACACGTTGAAGTTGTCTGGGCATGTTAGGGGTAATTACCTACATATATGCCTCTTCTAAATTAGTTGTAGATTTTCAGAACAGTTGCAATATCGTCTGTTTCAACCTACCGGGTTTTCTTAATGGTTTATATCTCAGCCCTTGGTTCACTGCTCAGAGGTTCACCTCTGCCTCAGTGAGTCATCCAGCATTTAGCAGAATGCATGGCTATTTTTCTCGAGTCCCTTGAAATGAACTCCTGGGCCATAGAAGGAGTTGTTTGTGTAGAAGACAGTTGGTAAAGAAGGGCCTTTTCAGTATTGTCACAGCCTTTGGGGTGTGATATGCTATGCCTTTTGAGGCACAGCTCATGCCATCTATATGGGCACAGAGTCTCATCAGCACTCACATCTTACCTGCCACTGACCTCACACTGTGGAAATGGGTAATAGAAGTAGAAACATCAGTGACATTTGACTCTTTTATTCAGAGGAATCCAAAGTGACAAAGAGAAGCCAGGGTCAGCAGTAGGCAATAGGTCCACCCGTTGGGATAGCATAGCTATTGGGGAAATTGTCAGCACGGAGGCGAAACCATGGTGTTCCATGATTGCAGCAGTAGGTCTGCAGTTGTGACTTTAGCCAAGAAGCATTGAGAATCCAAGATGAGTTAACAAGGCATCTATCCTGATGTTTGTCTTTGGAACAAACATCAGGAAACACAGGAAGTAGTTGCTGTGATAAAGTCCAAGAAAACAGGCAGAGCTAAGGAGCTCCAAAGAGGGGAAGACAGGCAGGAATCGATAGGTGTGGGGACCCCCACAGCAGAAATGGCACCTTCAAGACTCCCAGCAGTAGAGTCTTAGAGGGAATGGCGCAGCAGCGTTGGTTTGGCTAGCAGCTGAACAGAGTCCATCGTATGACAAAATGGACAAGACAGGACCTAAGGAGAGAAAGCCATACACTCACAGATGACTACCTTGTCATTATGAGACACAGCCTCATCCAGGCAGGTAGATGGTGACATCATCCTTAAAAGGCTGAAATAGATGGTTCCATCCTTGGAGATTTTTCTTTAAAAAGTATAATTATTGGGGCAAGAAAAACATGAACTTGGTTTTTAAATTTTACGTTACATTTTCCTGGGGTTTTATTCTGTTTGCTTCCAGCATGGTCCAAATACCTACTTCAAAGCAAACATTCTAACAAGAACTTGTTAAGAGGAAGGGAAACCAGCTCCTGTGGCTTCTTGTACACCAGCTATGGGGGCATGCACAGAACCACGTTTGTGAGTTGAGTGTAAATGAATCCGAAACCTACAAATTAGATTTCCTTTGAAATACACATGGGTTTAAAACTTCAACGGGAAAAGAACTTGGCAAATCAAATCTGAGCATATTCACTGAAACCTCACTAATTTGCACTAATGACCAAGAGATCCATTGAGAATTACTGGATTTTTGTGAGTGTGTTAGCATGGGAAAAAAAATACCAAAATGGTTGAGAAGGTAGGGATGGGGGGGTAGAAAAAGAGAAGGAGGAGGAAAATCAAAGTTCTAGCATCAAACAAACATACTTTATGGTACAATGAAGAATGTATTTGAACGGTTACTGGAATGAAACTCAATAGCTTAATGAGTGCCTTGCTGTGGTACGCCTGCCCACTGGGGAGGCAGCCATGTCATAAGGCCTGCCTAAGCCAGCAGCTAATGTGCACTTAGGTAAAGAGGCCTTTGCTTTTTTGAAAGTCGGGGGGTTGTGGTTTTTGCAAGGGTGTGAACCAGTGAGATTCTACTGTGTGTCATGCAGGTTTGTTACAGACTTGCACATGTAGACTGTGATTCTAAGTCCGCATTGGGAATGGAATTGCTTATTACTGCTTAAAAAAAGTGAAAACTGGCTACAAAGAGACAGCAGTTCTGACTAGCTGAATCATTTTTAGATGTTAGTGAATCAATCATATCTGTAGTAGAAGATGAAATTTAAAGCATTCTGAATTGAAGATTGAATATTTGGTAGCCCTTTATTGTGACATGAATGTTATTAAAAATAAAAGGTGGGAGGCCAAGGCGGGAGGATCACTTGAGGTCAGGAATTCGAAACCAGCCCAGCCAACATGGTGAAACCCCGTATCTACTAAAAATACAAAAATTAACAGCGTGTGGTGATGCCTGCCTGTAATCCCAGTGACTCAGGAGACTGAGGCAGGAGAATCACTTGAGCCCGGGAGGCGGAGGTTGCAGTGAACTGAGACCACACCACTGCACTCCAACCTGGTGACAGGGTAAGACTCCATCTCAAAAAAAAAAAAAAAAAAAAAAGGTGTATCTTCCTTTATAAGTAACTGTCTAAAACATTATTTTAAGATTTAATTATTCATGGCCCAAATTTCAGCAATCATAGTGGCTGTTTTTAATCCATTTATTTAAGAAATAGTTTTCTTCAGTTGTTAGTATTTTTACATGTGCAGTTAAAGGACAGTGATGTTTCCTTTCACTCTCCTTTCTGTAATATCTGAGAATATCTAAGGTTGTGATAGTCTTTATTACTGTGGAATATGTCTTAACTAAATGTGCTATTCTTCTGACTTAAGAGCAACCCTTGGTAATGATTTGTGTTTACACTGATTTAAGTCACTCATTAGACTTCCCTTACTATGAGCTAATGTTTTACCAGCTGAAGAATACTTTAGAACTTCAACTCAAGCAGCCATTGAAGGCTGTGGGGGATAATAAATACGAATAGTCACAGCTTTCTCTAGGATCTAAGCTGAGGCAATGATTTCAGGTCTTTAACTGCTACCCCTGGACCAGAAAAGGAGTTGTCACACCAGCTGCTGCAGAAAAAAATCAAACCTAATTTGACACACAGTAAAGCCTAAAAGGAGTTGGGCACTAGAAGGAGTTATTTGTGTAGAAGACAGTTGTAAAGCTTTCATGTTGTTGTTTTTTTTATTTTCCTAAGAGATGGATGTGTGTGTGTATGTGTGTGTGTGTGTGTGTGTGTGTGTGTGTGTGTGTATCCAGATAGATAGATAGATAGATAGATAGATAGATAGATAGATAGATAGA